>NC_056733.1:792747752-792750252 GCF_019279795.1 Protopterus annectens | reverse complement strand
ATACCTGAATAGTGTCTTTTCTTAAATGTCTGTATGAAACACTGAACAAGTTCAGGTATTTTAGTCTTTTACAATAACTTAAATTTTCACATCCATGGATGTCCTTGGTATATTTGCACTATATTTTTTCCAGTTTACTCATGCTTGTTTTCTTATAAAGTATCCATATTTGTTATTCCATGCTCAAGTTTCGGTCTAATGTAACTAACAAACAATGACTTCATAATTTCTGATTTCCTAGACTTTATATATCTTTTATACAACCTATAGTTTAATAACTATCATTAACTTGTTGTTGTTGTTGTCTTTCGGCTTTTCCCAGTTAGGGGTCGCCACAGCGGAACTCTGGTCCGCTAATGATTGGCAGTAGATTTTCACGAACGCTGAGGTGCCAGCTCGACGTTCAACCTTCAACGAAGGCACGCCCATTTACACATGTCTTTCGAACACCCACCCAACCGTGGGGAGGGCATGTAGACTCCACACAGAAGGCACTCCCCAAACTCCAGCCGAGAATCGAATGGGAGAACCTCTTGCTGTGAGGCAACAACGCTACCGCTGCACCACCGCGGACGCCATAATAACTATCATTAACTAATTGGTTGATATGATTAGACAAACTCATAGCTGGCTCTATCCATATACCCAGGTCCTTAAATGCATCTACAGTTTCAATCATTGTGTGCTGTATTAAATATTCACCTTTGAGTTTATGTCTCCCAAATGTAATATGCTTAGTTGTTGCTGTATTTATCTGCATATTATTCTCCTGTGCCCAAATGGTCAATTTAGTCAAGTTCTTTTACAGACATGCCCTACCTGTAGCACATGTAATCATTTACCCAATTGCCTGGGAGTGACTAACAGCAACACTTGTGCAAACCTCAGTTGTTTATCTTAGAGTGAACTAGAGTCTCATAATCTATATTAGTCAACAGTTACCCGTGACGGGCTGTGCTTACATACAAAAGAGGTCAGAAAACATGCATGTCCACACTTTTCCTCATGACATTAGATGATGTAATTCATTTTGAGCAACATACCAACAAGGACTGACTCTAAATTTACAGCATCTAATGATCCTATATATATTTTCATTTGACTGAACAGCAACAATGTAATTAAGAAAAAAAATGTAAAATGGAAAATTTCCCCTTCCTTACCATAATAATGCATGCTAACCCTAATCCTGCCTCTAACTCTAATATACAGCTTATTTTCAAAAAAAACTTTCTCGTAACACTACCACTAGTTAAAGTTTGAGCTGAATGAATGTGGTCAGATTAAGTGTAGTAAAAGGAAACAGAAAACTGTTTCCTTTTTCGATGTACTGAATATCAGTGCTTTCTGCTGTTACTATAATGAATGGTTGACACATTTTTTTTTTATGTTTTGTGTCAATCATTTAACATCCCAGCCATTAATTTATATATATATATATATATATATATATATATATATATATATGTGTGTGTGTGTGTACTAGGCTATCAGCCCTAGGGCCTGTACAAGCCTAGCCAAACAATTCCCCGGATATTTCTTCCCTGGACCCCTGTCTAGCAGTGCGACTGACGTGATCCCTGGGGTGAATTTCCTATCTCCCATCCAATCAACAAGGTTCCTTTTGAAGAGGGCCAAGGAGGCTCTCTGCTTGACATGTATGGGCAGTCTATTCCAGAGTGTGGGGAGTCTCTGGGTCAGGAACCTATCCCTCCAGCATGTTTTGATCATTGTGATGACAAGGTTTAGATCCCTGGAGCATGTGGCTCTGAGGGATTGGGATTTCTTTAAGTGGAGCATGTCCAACAGCTCAGGGTTTGACATGACCTTGTATGTTAAGCAGAGATCACCTCTGAGTAGACGATATGCCACAAAGTATAGCTGGAGTTTCTTTAGACAGTCATCATTGGGCATCTGCTTTAGGCTTTTGATTCTTTTAGTGAGGTATTTCTGCGGCCTTTCCAGCTGTTGCAGATGTCTTGTGAGGTACATACAAAATGAGGTGTTGTACTCTATAATGGGTCTAATGAGGCATGAGTACAGTGGGACAATGACCTCCTTTTTTCTGGATGAAAAGCCCTTAGTGATCAGGTGTGCCACATAGAAGGATTTCCTGACTGTTGTGGCAATGTGGTTATCGAAGGTGAAACCACTGTCCACTTGTGTCCCTAAGTCTCTCATCATACTTTCGGTGTTTAGTGTACTGCCACTTATGTGGTAATTCATGAGTACATGTTTTTGCCTAAAGGGAATAACTATACATTTCTTGGCATTAAGCTTGAGCCCATGGCTCTGGCACCAAGCATCTGTTTCTGTAAGGCCCTTTTGTAGAATATCCACATCATTTGGGGATTCAAGAATGGCTCCCAGTTTGCAGTCATCTGCAAACTTTGTTAGCCAGAGTCCCTTAGTGTTGACCTGTACTTCAGAGAAGTAGATGCCAAACAAGAGTGGTCCCAGGACTGAACCCTGAGGTACTCCACTTGTCACTTGTCTGGAG
>NC_056733.1:792645252-792745252 GCF_019279795.1 Protopterus annectens | reverse complement strand
GAGCAGACACCACCTTAATTATGTGTGATAATCCTAACCATAGCCTTAACCCTACACTGCTCTGGGTCTATATCATTACATCGAAAACCCTAAACAGTGAATCCCTAGTCATCAAACTTAATAAATCGAAAACTACATTCAGTGAATGATCACTTCTACAAATTTTTTCCATGGGAAACTAACTGGTGGAGCAACCTAGTAATGGTCACAAGAATCTTATAATTTAAAATCCACCCAAGTGGGGGGCTGCACCCCCCCACCCCAACTAAATATACCAGCTCTGAGATCACACTACATTTGGGATAAGGGCAATTTCCCGATGATGGACAACCAGTTAGTTTCCCTGGGAAAAAATTTGCAGAAGTGATCATTCATTGAACATAACTTTTGATTTAAGTATGATGAATAGGGATTTGCTGTTTAGTGTTTTTGACGTAATGATATAGACCCCTGCTCCTAACCCTATCCCTACACATTACATTTGTAAATCCCCTTTTCTTAATGGTAATACTACCAGGATGACACTTGAGCTTGGTTTTGTAGCTGTGATTTACTAATATCGGGGTTTTTAGTGAGACAGAAATACTCAGTGTTTTCTGATTCACTCTTATGAGTCATTCGGTGTTTTGTGATTCTCTCTTTTTTGTTCTACCATTTGTGATTCTCTCTTTTGAGTTTTCTAACTTTCATGACATAATCTGAAATATATATCTAAATATATATATATATATATATATATATATATATATATATATATATATATATATATATATATATATATATATATATATATATATATATATATATATATATACATAGACACACACACACACACACACACACACATATATATATATATATATATATATATATATATACATACACACACACACATATATATATATATATATATATATATATATATATATATATATATACATATATACATATAGATAGATATATATATATATATATATATATATATATATATATATATATATATATATACATATATGTGTTATTTTACTGAGATGACATCACCGAAGTTTGAATAAATGGAAGTTTCCCATTACTGCATTCTTTTACAGGGAATGGAGGTACTTGACCTCTGATAATGAGTATAGCATGCTGGGCTCGCACACTAACATGCATCCATATTTACAAGAGGCAGCACCCTCTCTAGACACTAAACTTATGTGATATGATTTACAGGAGCTGGTCAAGGTTCCAAAAATGTATAACGTTTATTAAAAGTTTGTTTGAAAGCATTGCTTTTTTATTGTTTTTGCCTGTAATTTGTCATATAATTCTGTATTCGAATTTGGCTGTTAATGAGCCTACAGGCCATGATGAGCATGTGATTTGTTTTGGTACATGGTACTACTTTAGAAGTACTTTGAAGTCTAGTGTTAATTTTTCTGTCTGCCCCTCGTATATTTATCGCTGTGACTTCTGTAAGTGTAAACTGTATATCAGTGCCATGTTTATTCTTGTTTATTTCTGTATCAGCGTATCCTTGGAAACCCAACATTTGCATTATATTTTTAACACTGTTGTTGTCTGATAAATGCATTCAAAGCCTAAACTTTAAATCAACATCTCTAACATATTCTGGCTTTATTTTTTTCACTAAACTGCAGCTTTGCACATGGAAATGTCTAGCTGACACTTCTAATTGCATTCTGAACAAACTTAACAGAATGTGAGAAAGTATAATTACTTTTCCTCTCACATATGAGATGTCATTTTATCCTGAGCAGTAGACCTGTGAATATTACGCAGTCATTACTCAAGATACTGTGGCTAATACTACTGTTAAAATAAATCATTAATGTTGATTAACCCAGCACACAGAAGGGTGCTGTGCAAAACATAGATATGTGCAAATCCTTACTCCAGTACTTAAAGTACCTTTCTTATTACTTTACTTATTACTGGTTAACACAGAAGGTATATTATATATGGACCAATGCTAAAGGGCAATCATTTTGCGGTATTAAATTAAGCGACTAAAATAGCTGAGCATGGCAAAATATAATACATGTAATGGAGAAAGGAGCACATTATTTGTTCTTGCTGGGTTAGATCATGCATTTGAAGCATCAAAGCATCACATTCAGTGTGCCGTAACAACCAGCCTCTCATGTAAAGTACAGCTATGGCTATGTTTAAATAGACACAGGTACACAACAGACACAAGTACTGCTTGTCTTTTAAGCTGGGCTTAATTCGAAGTTTTTGCAGCAGTTCCTGAATGGCAGTTTTTCCTGGGTAGCGCTTTTTACTAGTGTGATATGACTATCTGAAACCTAACCTCATATGAGCTGGCTCTGTAGTAGGACAGATGAAGCCCTGATGATGCCCTAGATGACCTTGCTTGTGTTAGTGGACTGGAGGCTGTAGGAACCATCCAGGGAAGATGTGATTGACCACTTAGTCCAGCTGCAAGAATGCAACATCGGGGAGTACCAGGAGCTGCAACTCCTGCAACTTGGGACTCTGGGAGTATGTGAACACTAAACAGTTCACATGCACTGTAGCTGAAAACCACAGAAAGGTCCTCACATATCAGGCATTGAAGTATGTTTTATGTCTATTAGAAAGGTGTTAGTAGCATAAAAAAGTATTTTGTCCCCACACTGGGTATTAGCAATGATCCCTAGCTCTTGCCTTCCTCTTTTGGTCACACCTAGGGTGTGCAGGGTCAGAAAGAATAAAAGAGCCATTTTGGGATAGGGGCATGATAGTTGTAATAGGGCAGGGACCAAAAAGAAAGACAAAAATAAAACTTCATTTATCCTGTTCAAAACCTATAGCAGACTACGGAAGACCTGTCATGTCCTTATACACACATGGGTGTAGCTAGATATATACTGTCCATGCCAATGCATATATATTTGTGACTTAATTCTTTCATTTCAGGACTTTCCCAGTGAGAAAAAATATGTGTTATCCAGAATTATAAAATACCTAGGGATAGGGGCTATAGCTGTGGAGGGCAAGGACTTCATTTTGGACATTTATCTAAACTTCAAATAATGTAGTGTCTGCTCATGCAGAGAGAGTAGGATGTATTGCAGTATATTGTTATAACCAAAGTAACGATGTGCACTGACAGCTGACTGAGTGTATATTATGGTAGATGTGCCTTAGTAGTGAGTGACTACTTAAATGCACTGATTAAGATTATAGGCCACATTGTTGGCAGATGATTGTCAGAAATGTTCCAAAAGCACTCTTGATAAGATTTTATTTGATTATATAGTAGATTAATACATAATTAGCTATACTAACTGCTTCCTTTTACATTATGGTTCATACTTATTCAAAGTCTCGTTTGCATTGAATGAGTTAAATGTGCTGTTTTGAATTCTGTTGTCTTGCACACTTCATTCCTGTTCTACATTTTGTTGCATTTTACAGGATATGTTATTTAGACTGCTTAGTAAATTCTAGGCTTGAAATATCATTTAAATCAAAATACATGTTTTCTAATTGCTTAGTTTCTTTTCTAACATAAGTACCTTACAGATTCATAGATTGTTTCTAGGCTAATTACCAAGGGGGCCTTTCCAAGCCTAGCCAAGTTTTCCCGAAAGAATAATGATGCCTTGTATACAAACAGGACATTGAGGGCCAGGCATTTATACGCTACCTCTGTCCATAAGGGACACGGGTGCCAGGCCCGGTGTAAATTTCCTATTCCCTATCCACTGGCCTAGGTTGTGCTTAAACATGTTAATAGATAAACTCATTCCACAGAAGGTACATTCTCTGAGATACTTATCTGTCTCTCTAGTATATTATATTTAAGTCACAGACAAAATTCAGGTCCCTAGACCTTGTATTTCTGGTACTGTTTGACTTACAAATATGCAGTAGATTCATGAATGTGGGGTTTGAGGATGCCTTGTAAGCCAGGCACTAAGGAGAGGGGAAGGGTTTTTAGATGTCCTGCAAAAGTCAGGTTTGTTACACCTTACATTCTTTTTGTAAGGAACCTCTGAGGTCACTCTAGTTGCTGCTTATGCCTGGTCAAGTACGTAATGAAGGGAGCATTGTACTCTATGATTGGTCTGATAAGGGTGGAGTACAGTGTGATAATAACAATTGTGAACCTAGATCCCATGCCCTCACTTATAAGTGCACAATATTAAAGCATTTCCTCACCACTGTGGCCATGTGGTGAATAAAGGTAAGGCTACTGTATATGTGCATACCCAGATCCCTGACCATTGGGTCAACCTTTGGGGCATATTATTGACGTGGTAATTAGCTGGGATGGTTAACTTCCCAAAGGGTCCAATTATGCATTTCTTAGCATTAAGTTTAAGACCATGGCTTTAGCACTATTTCTTAGCCTGAGATGGCCCTTCTTCAAGAATGCTAGTATCTGCATGGGAGCTGATGATACCCCCAACTTACAATTATCTGCAAACTTAGTCAGCCATAAACCTTTAGCATTTGCTTCCATTTAAGAGGAATTGATGCCAAAAAGGAGGGAGCCCAGCTGTGAGAGACTCTGCTAGTGACTGGTCTCTTGGTGGGGGAGGGCTCACCTATTTTGACCTCCTGGGTACTATCATTGAGCCAGATGGCTATCCAGCAGGTGATAAAAGAGTTTATAACTAAATTAGTGAGCCTGTCTATAATGCCTGAATGGGGTATTGTCTCAAAACCTTGATCAGGTTGAGATAAGCTATTTGCACAGTCTTGCCTTCATCCAATGCTTTGGTGACCCTCTCATATGTAACTATATATTCTGATGTGTAAAAATATGTAACATATATTTCTGTCAGTTTGTAGCATCAAATGGTCCATTTTGGAACAAACAAACAATAACCAAATTAAAAAGGTTGTTCTGGCCTGCTGCAACCTCCAAAATAAACATTAGAGACCTAATCCCTAATACAAGATTTTAATGTACTACTCTGGGGATAATAGGTGACTTGGACTTTACATACGTCATTCTCAAGATGTTCTGGTTCTTCTAGACTAGACAATATTTATAACTAGCTACAGCCATGTAGTTGTATGGATCTGACAGGTCTTCAGTGGTCTGCTGTAGGTTTTGAATGGGACAAATGAAGTTTTATTTTTGTCTATCTTTTTGGTCCCTGCCCTGCTACAGCTATCATGAAGCAAAAAAAAAAACTTCTAACTTT
This sequence comes from Protopterus annectens, assembly GCF_019279795.1. NCBI lineage: Eukaryota > Metazoa > Chordata > Ceratodontiformes > Protopteridae > Protopterus > Protopterus annectens. The sequence goes on along the minus strand of NC_056733.1, from coordinate 792,740,087 downwards.
CATTTTGTCTTTTTTGGTCTGTGTCTATACTACTCTCAATGTAAACTTGCTAGATTAAGTGTTATAAAACCAATTTGTACAAATGATAGTCTTTGTAATCATCATGTAATCAAGTGTGCCATTAAATCCTTGTATAATCTAAATGTGGAGCTTGTCTCCCCAGGACTCCATTGAAAATGGGTTCTCAAGGCCCAGTGGACTATCCTGGTAAAACAACTGCAAATAAATAAATAAATAAATAAATGCCATCATCACTGACCCCTTTTTCTCATTTCCTACATGGGGTCGGGGTGTTGTGGCAACTGTCACCATCTCTGTATTCAATGCCACATTCCTACTGTCTTCGCCACTCAAGTCTAACTGTCCCATGTCTTCTCTCGCACAATCCATCACCTTTTTGCTGGACACCTTTGTTTCCTCTTCTCTTGTTCCTGTCTGTCTCAAATCTTCTTTGCTAGATTGTCTTCTACATTCCTGTACATGGCCCAAAACACCGTAATCTGTTCTCTTTGACCTTCTCTGTCTGCAATTGGAGCTACTTTGGCTTTTTCTCTTCTGTCCACATTTCTTCATCTGTCCCACGGTGTGAATCCTACCACCCATCTCAGGCACTTCATCATCTCCATCACCTCTAGCTTCCTCAACTGCTCTGCCTTTATTGACCAGGTTTCTGTACAATACAGTAGTACCGGTCACTCATGAACTCTGATGCACACTCACACTGTGAAGACCTCTATGAACCTGAACATTGTTCGTCTTTGACTCATTTGGTCCTTGTACATAGCTTGCACTAATTCTATCAGTGTTTCTGGGACTTCAAACCACCACAGAACAGCCCACATCAGCTTTCTTGGGACCTTGTCATGTGTTTTCTCCAAGTCTAGGAATGCCCAGCTGGACTCTTTCCTCATCTATAGCTTCTCCTCACTATCTGTCTCACTGCAAACATCGGGTCAGTTGTGCTGCATCCTGATCTGAATCTGAACTGCTCATCTCCCATCTTACTTTTTACCACTCTGCATATTTGTTTAGCAATCACCCTGTCCAGAACTTCCATGGAATGTGACAGGAGTTTGATACCTTTGTACTGCCCACAGTTGTGGGAGTCTACTTTGTTCTTGAACACTGACACTAGTATGCTTATTCTCCAGTCATCTGGGATATGCCTTTCTGTCCACACTGTACAAGTACCCTCAGAGCCATTTCTCCCCTATCTCACCCAACATCTTTATCATCTCTGTTGTGACCTCATCTGAGCCTGCTGCTTTCCTTGACTTCACTTTCCTTAGTGCGGTTCTTACTTCTTCTATTGTGGGCTCCTCCTTTTCTGTCATTGTAGGCTTTGTCTGAGGCAGTACAGCTTCTGTGGGGTTTTGTTCATTCTGAAGCTGCTGGAAGTACTCCTTCTGTCTACTTTTGATGTCCTGTATACAGGTGAGCAGGTTGTTAGTGGCATCCCATATGAAGGGTGTCTGTCTTCTTTATCTTTCTGTCTTTGCCTTGTAACCTGATATAGTTTCTTTGTGCTATCTACTGAGTCACTGTCTAGAAACTGGTAGAGTATCTCCGATGCCTTGTTTTTCTCTACTGAAAATCCTTTCTTAGACTGTAGTATTCCTTCCTAGCCTGGGACATCTTTTCTATCTCCCACTTTTTCCTGCACTCCTTATTTTTGATGACTTCCTGGACATTTGCATTCCACAGCCAACTTTTCCTATGTACCTTATCTCCGTACCTGGCTTGGCCACATACCTGTTCTGTTGTCCTCATACATGCTGTTTTGAGGCAGCGCCATTCTTCTTCAACTCCACCTATTTCCTCTTCTTCCTGAGGTTCGGGATCCCAGAGTAATTCCTTGAACTGTTGTTTTTTTCTCTCTCCTGTCTTCAGCCTGGTCTGCATTGGCCTTAAAGCCTTCTTGGTCCACTACTTGTAGCTGATTGTGGCAAAGAGAGGTTTATGCTGTGGGCTAACTCTTTCACTGGGGATACCTTTGCAGTTACTGAATCTACACCCCCCCCCATGTCCTTTCCTTACTAAAAGGAAGTCTATATGAGTTGAATGTTGGCCATTCTTGTATGTGATCTTATGACAGAAATCTGGAATTGCCTCTCTTTCTTTATTCCTGTTGCCTCTCTCATGTGAGCCCAGACAGTCCTCATATCCAGTTCTGTCTGCCTCAGTATATGCAGTCAGGTCCCCCATTATCAACACCATTTCATGTTGTCCTGCTTTATCTAGTAGGGCCTACAACTGTTGCCTGAATGCAGTCTTTTCTTCACTATCACAACCCTGCTGTGGGGCATAGGCTGAGATTATGAATACTGCCCTATCATTACACTGGAGTCTGATTACCATGAGTCTGTCACTAATTCTGATGACATCCCTCACTGTTTTCTGAAGCTTCTCCTTCACCATAATTCCCACACCATTTCTAGCCTGTCCTCCTTCTGAGTAGTGGACTCTGGATCCCAAGCCAAGTGGCTTTGCTGCACTGCCCTTCCATCTTGCTTCCTGGATACATAGGATGTCCAGAGTCCTCCTTACCATCATGTCATCCATTTCCAAGCTCTATCCTGTCAGTGAAACTTCATTGTGTATAGCAATTCATAGTTCATGTTTGGCAGGTTGATTGGTTTTACATACAGCTTTCAAAAACAGAGCTGTCCCAGGTAACCCAAGCTGGGCACCTGGACACTAGCCAGCCAGTAACTTATTGACCCTGGCTGCTGAGCTTTATGGTGGGCACACACACTAGTCAATATGGGCACATACACCTGTCACAACTTTAGCACTGGACCCTGTTGTAGGTCAGAGTACTTCAGGTCCTCAACCTACTTATCACCGGTAACTACCCATGCCCATTTTTGGTGACATTATTCCACATGACCAAAGCACCTAGAGCCATATTTTTACAGCATTAAGTGGCTAGCCCTGCTGTGGTGCACAGTTTGTGATCCAAGTTCTCCTGTCTTGAGGATACTGTGCACTACAGTAGATGCCCAAAGTGGTTGATCTATACAACTCTTCCCCTTATAGGGCAACAGTTAGAGCCTGTGCTTCTTACCACAGGACCAATCTCCAGTGAGTCTGAGATGGAAACACTTAGCATGTTTTTCAAAGGTGAGAGAAACCCCGCAGAAGCACAGGGAAAATACACAGACTTCAAACAGGCATCGGGGAGAGGTCTGGATTGAACTTTGCACCTTCTGCATGGGAAGTAAAGACCTTCAGTATTATGCCAACTCTTAAACATTATCTCTCAATCCCAAATTGGCCAACTTATTCATTCTGACATGTAGGGTGTGTAGTGTCAGAATGAGCAAGTAGGCTAGCACACCCTAGGTGTCATTAGACACCCACAGCATTGGATTTTTGGTGTTTAATACTGTAGGAAACATCTAGACAATGAAGTATGTACAGTCTAAAGTCACTTATTCTCCCCAAGGTAGAACTTTACAATCTCATGTTTGGGATTTGGTCTCTGATCTTCACTCTGTACGTTGCTTATACTAGCACTGTTTTGTGGTAGCATTCATAGCAAGAAAGTCCCCTTCCTGTAGTATTTCCAGCAGCAAGAGACTCTTTTTTTTCCCAGTGAGATATGCAGAGTTAGCTAGCCAAACATTTGCTAAATTGTCGGAGGAGGGGGAAAAAAGGTCAGTAAATGCAAAAGACACATGAGAACTATGGGGCTAATACTTTCTCCACAGCAATGTATGCCCCACTTTTTGGGCATTGGGAAGAATTGCACCTAAGACCTGTGACAGAAATTATGGACATCGGGAGCATTACCATGAGAGGAACACTTGCAGGTAAGATTCCCATTGTAAATCCATGCCCTGTTGTATAATAAGTAATGTACAGAAGTGACTTGGAAAAAGGAAAATCTCATCTTAAAAGCAGTAAAATGATATAAAAAAATGAAACCTGCTTAGCCAGAAATAAATACTGGGTTCCATTCATCTGCAACGGTATAACATCTGAATATTGAAAAAGAAGTAGTCTGTAAAGTTTCCAGCTTCATTTAAAATGGTATTCGGGTGTTTTCTGTTCTACAAATCCTTTAGCATACAATGCACACAAATGACAGCCTGCAAAGAAAAATTCTCACTCGTCTTTCTGCAACGATGTTATGCACTAGGTGCAGTGAAGAATGGAGAGTAAAAACTTTCAGTTAAAGCTCTGATCCTCTATAATGAACAATCATTCCCTGGGATTTCATGCTTTTAGACCTCTTTGTATGGTTCTTCTAAACTTAATTAAACAGCTGGACTGAAAAGGCAGAACTGTGTTGTTTGCATTCTGGTCCAAGTGATGGATATTTTGCGTTGCATGCTGAGTTACAAAGATATGAACGTTAATTAAATGCATTGTCTTGCTTTGTATTTCAGAATATTTATTGAACCAACTTTTATTTGTAAAATAAGATATTTTTGCTGGCAGGCCTTTAATCTGTATGAAGAAAAGTAGTCTAAGTAAGGGCTGAACCAATGCAGATGAGCCGGTCATGCAGCAAGAAATGATGGTTGACACCTTCCCTTTTCTCTTTTCTTAGGAAAATGAGCTGAAAGACGCTGTGCAAGAAAATCATCGCTTGAGCCTTGAATATGCTAGACTTTCCCACAAGGCCCTGCAATATGACCAGGTAATGTTGGTGTTGCAGATCTGAGAATGGGTTTCTTCCATTTACAATGCTAATGTGCAGCTGATAAAAGCACATAGCTTTGAGGGTTTTTTTTCTTTCTTATTGAATTTGTGAGTTTGACTTCAGACAGATGAAGAAACAAATTTCATTTCTTTGCTGTTAGGACCTCAGGGTGGAATGAAGTATGGTGATGAATCAGTAATGTGAAAATACTGTTTGATTTATTAATGTCTTAGCTGTGTGGACTGTGGCTTCTCAGAAAACTGGTTTGTAAATGCCACTGCTTTAATCACAGAGAGAGTATTAATTTGCATCTCTGCTTATCACTAATACAGCAGAAGTATATTTTAAAAAATATTAAAGGCTATTGTGAGTTTTACTGCTGGGTGTGAGTTATTTTCTGTGAACAGTGTTGATCGAAGGGTAAATTTGTCTATTTATACAGTATGTCTGATAGTCCCAGCCACATTTTCCTGCAGTGTTCTGAGGAACTACATTCCATTGCCCAGTTATGGAAAGCAGTCTGGTTTGCCAAAACTCTTTGTGCAAAATAAACCTTCCTTACACCCTCCAGAATCTATTTCCTTCAGCTTTCATTGTCTATATACGAAAAGTGGGATGCATTTTATATAGGAAAGGTAACTGCATACATAGTTGCACTCTTTTTGGGCCTGTGTAATTTTGCTTTTTGTGTAACGTAATTTTACCTATTGTTCAATGCAGCTTGTATTAGATAAAACCTGCTAAGTCATGATGGTGCTCATATATACAGATTTCAAATTCTGGTATCAAAGGTGTTGGTAAGATTGCAGCTGTGTGAAAATTATTAACATGCAGTGCATATGACAGTACATTTTCTTTTTAAACGTATGGAAGAGTTGGTCTGTTCAGTCATACAAAAGAGTTGATAAGCAGAATCACCATGCCTCCAGTGGGATTGATGGCATTTCTTAAGATACCTGTGTTCCTCCTTCATCAGTTTATCTTGTATAGTATTGCATTTTGCTTTTAAAGTTTTTATATTCATGGTGAAAATAGTCAGGCTTCTGGTGGCTAAAAATTTCCCTTGCTAGTTTTAGTCTGTCTTATTAGAAGATTCTCATAAATATGTTTTGGTTATGTTGTAATAAACTTTCACTTTATATGCATATAAAACAGCAAGACATCATATGAAATAGACTAATAGATGTACCAGCCAACTTAATATTAAAAGAGCCATTAGAATTGCATTCAAAATGCAAAAGCAATCTGATAACTGAGTAACACTATAGTAGAAATAGATAGTTAGGGGTTTTAATCTCATTACTGGCAACTGTGTGTGTGTCTTTGGGTGATTATCCTGTTTGGCTGATACCATTTTGAACCTATGAACTGGCACCGTACCTGTGTGCCCTGTTCAGTCACGGGTACACCTCAGGCTTTGTACCTACCAAATGGCACACTGCTACAGTCATCCCTCTCCACAAAGGAAGAGCAACTACAGACCCTGGGCACTATTGCCCCATTAGCCTGACGAGCCCGATACGCAAAGCTATGGAACGCATCATCATGGACCTAATAAACAAGGATATAGGGAATCCAAACTCTGGATCCCACACAGTTTGGTTTTGTGAAGGGTAGATCATGCCTGCTCAACCTGGTCAACTTCTTTGAGTCAGTCACCAGTGCTGTGGGTGAAGGCAAGGTGATTCATACAGCCTACCTTGATCTGGCAAAGGCCTTTGATACCATTCCCCACTCAGGAATCATAAAAAAAACTCACTAAGCTAGGCATCAAACCCTGTATCAGTAGGTGGGTTGCAAACTGGCTCACATATAGAACCTACAGTGTGAAAGTAGCTGACTCCAAGTCAGACTGCTGACCAGTAACGAGTGGAGTCCCACAGGGTTCGATCCTGGGTCCTCTCCTGCTTATTATCTACTTCTCTGAAGTCCAGGCCAACACAAACGGACTCTGGTTGACAAAGTTTGCAGACAATTGCAATTTGGGAGCTATTATTAACTCCCCAAGTGATGTTGACATCCTGCCAAAAGGCCTCACTGAGACCATCGACTGGTGTCAGAACCATGCCCTTAAGCTCAATGTCAAAAAAATGTGTCATCATCCCCTTTGGGAAAAACTCGGTTCCCATGAATTACCACATTGATGGTAGTCCACTGAACACAGAAGGTGCTATAAGAGATCTGGGAACACAGGTTGACAGCAACCTCTCTTTTGACCACTGTGGTCAGAAAGTCCTTCTATGTAGCATATCTCATTATTAAGGGTTTTGCATTCAGGAAGAAAGAGGTCATTGTCTCCCTCTACTCTTCCCTCATTAGGGCAGTCATTGAGTACAATGTCCCATTTGGCATGTACCTCACTAGACACCTGCAACAACTGGAAATGCCACAAAAGTACCTCACAAAGATGATCCTAGGCCTTAAACACTTGTCCTATATGGACAGACATAAAAAACTCCAGCTATTCTCTGTCTCATATCGCCTACTTAGAGGTGATCTCTGCTTGACTTACAAAGCCGTGTCTGACCCAGCTCTGTTAGAAATGCTACATCTAAAGAAATCCCAATCCCTCTGCACCACACGCTCCAGACACCTCAACCTCATTACCACAATCAACAGAACATGCTGAAAGGACAGGATCATAACCCAGAGACTGCCCATGCTATGGAATAGACTTCCCATACATGTCATACAGAGCACCTCACTGGCCCTCTTCAAGAGAAATGTTGATGAGTGGATGGGAAATAGAAAATTCACCCCAGGGATCACTCCAGTGGCTCTACTCGACAGAGGCACTGGGAACTAATGTCGGGTGGCACGATGCCAGGGTAATCCTATGGACTAGGCTTGTAAAGAGTCCAGGGCCATTAGCCTAGTACACACCTATCAACCTATGCACCTATGAACCTCTTAGCTCAAAAATCCTGGACAAAGCCTGACAGAATGGGGGGGACAAAGGCCAAAAAATAGGGACAGATTTTAAATATTGCTCTTATAAACTTAGAAAGTTGTCAGAATAACAGGATTTGTTTTAGCATCCATTTTTCTGAAGGATATGAAGTCTAAAACAAGTGAGTATCATTATTTAGTGACTTTAATCCTCATATCATCCCTGTGATTTGCCAGAAAATCATACATTTTATGAGGAAAATTCAAAATTATGAGGCAAAAATCTGAACATTCTGCAAAACTCTGTACAGTTGAGAGGTATGAGATATGTGTATACATGTAAATACAAATAAACATATAATGTCAGAATATGTTATAGAATTAATAATGATAAAATACTTGGATATTGATGTACTTTAGATAATGAGGCTACTAACTATGTATTGGAAAGCTTAGGTCCTGAATGGTAAGACATGGGCAAGTAAAGGTCATTTGACATGCCATTTGAGTAACACAGAACTGGAGAATTTTCTAGAAATGCATTATCACAATTAGCTCAGTCTATAATGAGAATTTGAGGAATGAGGGCATCTCTGTAGTTTGGGAAGGAAAGAGCTGACAGAAAATCCAAATGGCTATTATGAATGAGTGGATGTGTAGGAACAAGGGTGCTTCCCCTGTGATAGAGCAAGCCACAAATGGTTGTGTTGTATTTGCTCAGTCACAGCCAGTTTTTATAAATTCATAGATATGTCAAGGCCATTTAGACTTATGGCCATTTATGCCTTGCCAGTACCTTCCCTCAGGTCACAATTTCTTTCTTCAGAAAGACCTTACCAATGAATCTCAGAGTTAATTTGTGAATATCTATCCAGGTTATATTTAAAGGAAGATAGTGAGTCACACTGCTTAATGTCCAGAAGTTTATTCCAGACTTTTAGGAGTCACTGGGTTATAAACGTGGCCCTCCATCATGTTTTATTGACCTGCCAGTGATGATTTAGTTCCATAATTGTAGTACTGGGGGAGATATTGAACTTGCATAGAACCAAGAGGCCCAGGACAATCAGGTCTCTAATGGCACAGTAAGCAAGAGAGAGGTCACCCTAAGACACTGACTAAATGAGCATCCAGTCTCTCTTGATAGCTCAGGGTCTTTAGGTATGTGATATTTTTGGTTAGGAACCTCTGGGGTCTTTCTAATGTCTTAACATGCTTAGTGATATATATCCTGAAGGAGGCATCGCACTCAATAATTGGTCTGATGACTGTTGAGTCTCAGAAATTAAATATGTTCTTTCTGCAATTAGCTGTTCTAAATAAAAGGATTTCCTGACATCCATTGTCAAATAATGGCCAATGGAAAGGAAGCTATCAACCTAAGTTCCTAGGAACTCATTTTGAAGTCATCCACACAGTATGATGAGGGGAGAAGTTTCCTACCAAAAGCGATGATGCTACATTTTTTATCATTTAGAGAGAGTTCATGCTAGAAGGTTTGGGGTTCAGAGGGTGACTTAACCCCCAGTTTACACCCAACTGCAAACTTTGTTAGCCAGAGATATTGGCTGTGTGCTTGGAGATGTAAATACCAAAAAGTCAGGTCCCAGCACTGAGTCCTGTTGGACACCACCGGTCACTTTCAAACATTCTAATGAAGTGCCTGCAACTTGCACTGTAAAGGTTTTGTGTTTCAGCCAATATGCTGTCCATCTTACCACATATGGGTTGGTTTTTAATAAATCTAGCTGCTGCCTTGAAGAGTTGTGCCACATGGCCACTGCCTACAGACTCTGTTACCCTTTTGATTAAGAACACAGATTAACATCCCCATATTAGTTGAAAACAATGTTTTTGCAGAGGAAAACACCTTTCTGCTGTACACCAACACTCAGTTAAATATGTTAATGCCATGATTTTCCAAAATTGGTAAGGTCTTTCAACTAGCACATAGCAGTCCTGGACAATCAGTAGCAATTTGTACAAAGTAGTAGCAAAAAAAAAAGAAAATAAAAACTCTGAGGAGCAGAAACAGTGAGAAGATAGGATATGGCCACCTTTCTGCCATAATGGTTCATAGTAGGAGAGGTGGGTGAGGGTCAGAAAGAGTTGATAATGAACATTTACTTTATTTCAGGGGAGGTAGATTTTTTTAATTCAGGGAGTACAATAGCAGTATGAGCACTCATTATTAACCCTGACTGAACAACAGTGTGGAAATGGAGGAGTAGACTCCCCCAGACTGTTACAAAATAAAACACAGAAAGAGCTTTACAAAGAAAGATTGTTTTCTATAGTTGGTGGTAGTGGGGCGTGTAACAATGGTGGACTAGGTTCCTGTGAAGGCATGGGGATTGCCATCTCTTCTCCTATCTCGAAATGGATGCACAGATGTAAGAGTGAGCACTTTGTTTTAGGATGGAACAGAAATACTAAAGCAGAGCATCATCTTTATTTTAGGTTAAGCAGCAGTAGATGTGTGACCTGTCAGTGTGTGTGTGTGAAGGAAATGGCATTGCAGTAGTGAGTAAACCCCATACGATGTATGCTGAGAAGGGGCACAATGTGTCCACTAGGACAGAGGAAGCAGGCTTCTTATGTTACGAGCTTCTTAGTAAAACATTGTAATGTATAGAGTAGTGTAACTTTACAAGTACCCATAAGGCAATTGTGTATTTACAGTGTCACCTGATTGTGTGTGATGTATATGCAGATACAAACAAAAAATGTGAACTCTGATCATTCATTTGATATTTTTGGGCAATTGTTGACCTGTTTAATGGACTTGGCAATTTACTACAGGAATTTATTAACAGTACTGAACAAGACATGAAAGCGCCATTGCTAAGGGAAAAAAAATACTGTCAGGATGATCAGGTGAAAAAAAAAGTTCCGTTGCCCAGCCGACAGTACTACATTTTCTGTGATGAAATTCACCTGTTTGGAGTATTGCTGTTCACATAACAAATTACTGGAAAGAATCCATGAAGCATTCTTGTGCATTGTTAAGTGTAAAGAAAGGGCACGTGGGATAATCTTTTAACCAGGTATGTCCCACCAAATAGAGCTGATATCATAAGCTGTCAAATCGACAGTATGGCTAAGCAACACTGATACCAAGATGTTTTATGAAATGTGAGACAGCTCATGGAGTAACATAGATTTTTGGTTCAGTTTTGTACATTTTTACAAAGAATGGAAATTTCCAGTTATCACCTCTTCGACAAAGGGCCCACAATCCAATGGACAGGTTGACAGAGTCATGCAATCTATAAAAAATGTACTGAATAATTTCCATTACAACTAATTACACTAACACCTTCTCAGTTGTTGACACAGAGTATGAAGGAACAGTTATCTACCTCTTCTGTATTACTGCCACCACACAAGAATATATTAAATGTAAAATCTGCAACTAAAGTGCTCAGAGGAAAAACTAAAACTATACCTTTGCAGATCAATTAATATACTGTGGACTGTAAAGCCTGGAAAGGTGAACCCATTCAACAGACACTTGGAGCAGATGCAAGCTGTTGTGGTAAATATAACAAATACACCAAGGTCCTGCATTGTTCACATTTAAGTTTATCTAAGACTCAGGTGCAGTCATGGTAGTACTGGATTGGTGTCTCCTGAGAATCATGAACTTTCTGAAACAATACCAGTAGAGGATGGTTCTAGCTAAGAAGTTTTAAAATGTTGCCAAATTATTAAGTGAGAAATATCTGATCAGGATACTTTTATCAAAACTATTTGTTTTCTCTTCTATGATGTCATCAATTACATCATCTACTACTATAGATTATATAGTATCCAGATGTAGGAAAGTAGTCAAAAAAGCCATCCAGATGAAATGACCTTGTGACATATTATGATAGCTAACAGTGATTTGCATTATTGCAGTCTAATTGCTGTGCATTACTGTTGTATGAATCTGATTGCATTGATTTATCTTCATGTATGTACACAAATATTTAAATGTACATCACGTGATATGCCTAAAATAGTGCAGAATATGTATTATTGCTTGTGTAACTGAAAGGCTTTAGCTTAAGGGAGAGAGATATAATGTACACTGTGGTTTAGCTTTCAGAAGTCCCTATGAGGCTAGTGTGCATGCATGTGTTCCAGTCTGGCCTTTTGGATGCTGCCTGTCTTATTAGTGTAAATGCAATGCTAGGAATAACAAGCCCACCATCGCATCATTTTTGTTACCAGTATGTGATGGTTATAACAGAATCAGATGATGGTCAAATGAGACCCTAGGCAGGGTAATGGATCAGCCTCTCCCAACAACAGCCCATGTCACCTCCCACACATACAGAGATGCACAGCAATTCTAGTGTCCCATTATTTGGCTGTTTCTCCCCAGTTACCATAAACAATGTTTGAACCTGTTAGTTGGCATACAGTTTTCTTCTTAATTTCTACAGTGATTACAGATATTTGGATTTAATTTAAAACTTTTATTTCAAATTTTATAACACAAACATGGATAGCCACTTGCTAAACAAAACAATACAGTCTCACAATGAAAACAGACGTAGCACGAGCAACAGTAAACTTCTCTGCCCTTAAAACTCACGTTCACTGAAACCCACATTGAAAGAACATGGCATGCATCTGGCCAGTGGTGGATTAAGTTTACCTTTGGGCTGTTTTCAGACAATGTTTAGGGCCATGCATACATGCATGTGTTCTTTGATTCACCTTCCTGATTGTATTAAATTATATTCCTTGTATAATATATCATCACTTGTAAGAGTGTGTTTTAAATTTGCAGTTCTCAACATTTTCCCAGTAAGCAATGAAACAAGACATATAAACCAATTATGACAAAACTATCCATTTCAGAACATTTCAACTAAAAAATGTCACTCAAAACTTCTGTCATTACAATCCGCCAATATCAGTCAATATGCACAATCTGTGCAGAAGTAAAAGTCATCTGAATAATTCCACATTAAAGACATCTATAACTAATGAAGAGATTGCTGCTGGCAAAAAAACTTTGCATTTCAGTATTTCATCTACAAATTCAGTGGCTGCTGCCCTTGAAGAATAAATTGCCTATGTTAAATTATTTTTAAAAATGTTGGTAAGCTAGAAGTTTTGCAGTAGGGAATAGCTGGCAAACCGACAGCAGGTTCATAGCAACTAGGAATCTCACCCAAAGGAGGACATTCGCAGGTGTGCAGCACCTCTATCTTGCTCTTAAAGTGCACTGTAGTATCTGCAATCCATCTATGTGGTGTGGGATTATTAACCATAGCCTTCTGCACCAAAGGCAAATATGCTTCCTATTGTGCTACTAACACTACTTTTAAATTCTATAGCACAAACACTGATGGCCATTTGCTAAAGCAAAACAGTTGCACATTAAAAATAGACAGCATAAGCAAGTAAAGTTTATTTCCCTTGAAGCTCACAATTCCTTAAAAATGCACTGAATCTCAAAATTCCTTGAAAATGCACCCCATTGTATTCTGGTAGTTGATGTAGAAGATTCAGGCTCTTGTCACTTGTAACTAAGATACAGGGTTTGAGCCTGGGCAAGTTAATTAACTAACCTGCCGTCCCTAACTAAAACATCATACACGCAAATAAACATATTCACACACACAACAAAAGGGCTCAAGTTCAAGTTCTCACATGTGAAAGAAGGATTTTAAATCTGTGATGCATGCACATATACAGAGTGTGTCCTGAAGAAGAAATGGAATTAATCTTTTTTAATTGTGTTAATGTAATATTAGCCCTTAGCCAGCAGACTCTAGACAATTGCCTAGGTTGCCTAGTGCTGGATCTGGGTCTCAGTTATACCAATGTTACAATCTGGCTCAGGGGTATAACAATGTTATAATCTGGCTCTGGGTTATAACAATATTGCAGTCCTCTATTAGAGACCCTCAGACAGATGCATACTCTGTACTGATGCTCAGGAATCCAAGTCATCTCTTTTCAGATGAGTCCAATTTTACACTGCTGCCCAGTACCTTACTAATATTAAGGATCCTATTTCTTTGTCACAGAACTTTCCAGACCTTGGTTGATCTCAGACAATAGACTAGATTATAGCTGAACTCTTATTTGTTCTCTTTTTTTGTTTATTTTTTTCAGTCCAACATACTTTTATCTTTCTATTTAATGTCCACATATTAGACCACTTCGTTCCTTCTCTACTCTGGAACAAGGATAACTTATGCTGTAAGTTTTTTTTGTGTGTGTGTGTGTGTGTGTGTGTGTGTGTGTGTGTGTGTGTGTGTGTGTGTGTGTGTGTGGGTGGGTGTGTGTGGGTGTGTGTGTCTACCTATGATGTAGTCCCCAACCTCTAACTTGGAACATACAGGTTGCATCAGCATCATTTATTTTTCACCTGAGATTCATTAGGTCCCTGGTCTTTCAGCCTTACTATCCTCTCTGACCTTCTTAAACTTATATCTGTCAAACACAGAACACCTGCAGTGTGATTAGACACCTCTCCTCCAATAAGATGATGTCCCCATTATTCTACTATCTTAATATTTGAAATGTATATTTTGTGGCTGTATTTCGCCCAGCTGGTTCTTAAAATCCTAGAATCCTATCTAAGAATTCTGAGGGTGAAATGCAGAAAATCTTACATTTAGCCACCGCATGTAAACATAAGGGAAGATGGCAAGTCACTGATCATAAAATGAAAATCGCCTTTGCATAATTACATTTCAGCTTAACAATCCATGGCAGGCTTCTGCATAATCTAGAAAAATTACCTGATGATAGGATAAGATCTAAAATTTCCCATTGCAATTTGTGGACTAGTTTCTTATCAAACTGTCCTGTAATGCTGTTGTAATTGCACTTTTAAGCTATACACTGTCTCCATATTAGTTTGTTCATGTTTTATTACATTTTAATGTACCAGCAATCCACTGAACCTGACATGAAGCCACACACCCCCATCACATCAACACTCTGTTGTCAGACGTGACTACCCAGCCATCCACTGACCTTGCCATGAAGCCATGCCCCTATCCTGTCAACAGTCTGTTGTCAGGGGTAACTACCCAGCCATCCTCTGATGTTGACATGAAGCCACACCCCCATTATATCAACAATGTGTTGTCAGGGGTGACTGATCACTGAGAATTATTCTTGAGAGCTCAGTTAATAGCCATCTTTCTCAATGTCTGGCTGTTGGATAACTAGCTCAGAGTACACAAGTCAAATTGTTCACTGAATTTCTGAATCCCAACCCTAGTCTTTGTTAATGATTTTTATTGAGGATTTCATTCACGTTCCTAGATGGCAAATTTGGCAATATTCATAAGAACATTACTGAAGATCTCCCCAATCACAGTATATCTACAAAAATAATCTTACCACAGTAGTTATGTTCCTTCAAACATTTGTAAAAAGAAAATCTAGTCTTACTTAGAATTCTGTCAATGTCACTTCAAGAAACATAAACTCCATTTCCCAGTGTCTTCTATTAGAGGCATATGAGAGAAGGTTTTTTATGATTACATTTATCCTTTGTGCATCTGTAACAGTGAAGATTTTTTTTCTGCATTACCACAGGCTTCTATATAATGTAAAGTACAGATGGTTAATCTGTATTATGTGTTAGCGGTGCAGTAGTAAGCCGGCAGAAGTAGTAAGTGTATAAAATGTTTGTCTTCGGAGCAGACATCTACTGAAGGCACATCCTACTACTCAATGCATAACTCACCAAGTTGTTAAACTTTCAAAATTTCAAAATTCCTTGAAAATGCACCCCATTGTATTTGTGTCCACATATTAGACCACTTCGTTCCTTCTCTACTCTGGAACAAGGATAACTTATGCTGTAAGTTTTTTTCTGTGTGTGTGTGTGTGTGTGTGTGTGTGTGTGTGTGTGTGTGTGTGTGTGTGTGTGTGTGTGGGTGGGTGTGTGTGGGTGTGTGTGTCTGCCTATGATGTAGTCCCCAACCTCTAACTTGGAACATACAGGTCGCATCAGCATCATTTATTTTTCATCTGAGATTCATTAGGTCCCTGGTATTTCAACCTTGCTATCCTCTCTGACCTTCTTAAACTTATATCTGTCAAACACAGAACACCTGCAGTGTGATTAGACACCTCTCCTCCAATAAGATGATGTCCCCATTATTCGGCTGTCTTAATATTTGAAATGTATATTTTGTGGCTGTATTTCGCCCAGCTGGTTCTTAAAATCCTAGAATCCTATCTAAGAATTTTGAGGGTGAAATGCAGAAAATCTTACATTTAGCCACCGCATGTAAACATAAGGGAAGATGGCAAGTCACTGATCATAAAATGAAAATCACCTTTGCATAATTAGATTTCAGCTTAACAGTCCATGGCAGGCTTCTGCATAATCTAGAAAAATTACCTGATGTTAGGATAAGACCTAAAATTTCCCATTGCAATTTGTGGACTAGTTTCTTATCAAACTGTCCTGTAGTGCTGTTGTAATTGCACTTTTAAGCTATACACTGTCTCCATATTTAGAAGTTAAGTTTGTTTATGTTTTATTACATTTTAATATACCCAGCCATCCACTGAACTTGACATGAAGCCACACCCCCATCACATCAACACTGTGTTGTCAGACGTGACTACCCAGCCATCCACTGACCTTGCCATGAAGCCATGCCCCTATCCTGTCAACAATCTGTTGTCGGGGGTAACTACCCAGCCATCCTCTGATGTTGACATGAAGCCACACCCCCATTATATCAACAATGTGTTGTCAGGGGTGACTGATCACTGAGAATTATTCTTGAGAGCTCAGTTAATAGCCATCTTTCTCAATGTCTGGCTGTTGGATAACTAGCTCAGAGTACACAAGTCAAATTGTTCACTGAATTAATTGTTCACTGAATTTCTGAATCCCAACCCTAGTCTTTGTTAATGATTTTTATTGAGGATTTCATTCACGTTCCTAGATGGCAAATTTGGCAATATTCATAAGAACATTACTGAAGATCTCCCCAATCACAGTATATCTACAAAAATAATCTTACCCCAGTAATGTTCCTTCAAACATTTGTAAAAAGAAAATCTAGTCTTACTTAGAATTCTGTCAATGTCACTTCAAGAAACATAAACTCCTTTTCCCAGTGTCTTCTATTAGAGGCATATGAGAGAAGGTTTTTTATGATTACATTTATCCTTTGTGCATCTGTAACAGTGAAGATTTTTTTTCTGCATTACCACAGGCTTCTATATAATGTAAAGTACAGATGGTTAATCTGTATTATGTGTTAGCAGTGCAGTAGTAAGCCGGCAGAAGTAGTAAGTGTATAAAATGTTTGTCTTCGGAGCAGACATCTACTGAAGGCACATCCTGCTACTCAATGCATAACTCACCAAGTTGTTAAACTTTCTGCGGTTGGTATCTTCCAGTCATTGCCCCACTCTGAAGCTGTCAGTGTAACTGTATCACTGCATGGTCACAATGCATAACTTTGTAGCCGAGACACAAACTGGAACACTGGGTGATATGTGATACTTCTTTCATTTAGGTCTATAAGTTTTTACTATGCAGATGGTCTGTGGGAACATATAGAGCTTAGTTATGTAACCAAGAGAGTCTAGTGGGTGGATTTGCCACCTCACTTGATGAGAGGCATACTGTTTGTCCCAGGAGTAAATTTGGGGGTACTCATCCAGTCATCAGGGCAGAATGTGAAGGAGGACAGATGGTGATATGGATGGTTGTGGACATCAGGGTGCTAAACTCAGAGCAGAAAGAGTGCTCCCCAGCTGGAGTTTGCCAATATTCAGGGGGGAGTATAATTAGTAACTTTAAAACATCACAAGGCAAGGAAAGCAGAAATATTATCACATGGAGAGGAGGATTTCCAGTGAAAGTCTAAGAAAATAGCTGTAAAGTGCAGAAAGAGGGGCAACCACTGTTTACCTATGTGTTTGTTTGCATTACAGTGCAAAACTTATAAACATTATTACATCATTTTGAACAAGGTGTATTGTATTGGAATGCAGGTAAAGACATCTGATTACTGTCATGCTTTGACATTAATGACCTATCCTGGCAAAACTTTTGACCTTATAAAACAGCATTCAAATGTGGCAGATTAAAATGAGCAATGAAAAATGAATAAGTTAAAAGGCAATAATTTTAAAAACATAAAATATACACGTACTGATAGATGATTTCACATGAGTAAAACAAGTCATTTGTAGCTATGCCAAGTGTGGAAAGAATATTGAAAAAAACACAGTGGCATTTTTTTAAGTTTTGCTTCATAAAGAAAATATGCTTTAAATCTTAACCCTGCTAGATAATTTTTTTCATTTATAGCATTTGCAAGATATTTAACTTCAGTGTACAAATATAATGTAAATGCATAATATTTAATATGTTGTAAGAATGCATCACAATACAATATGCGTTGCACCATGATGCCAAGGCCAAATTCCCCCTTACAATAAAGAATAAATATAAAATAAATAAATGCAGTTCAACTGTGTGAGCTTGTTGAGGCAATGTAGCTGTCTTATATGCTTTCTGACTACTAAACTGTAGCTTGTTTGCTTCATTCCATTTTAATTTGCCCCTTCCTCACATTTAATATGTCAAAGACCCTACATGGACTGTTTTACTAGGGAGTGCAGAGATTCAAAATTCTTATTATTAGCAGAATCAGAACGTGAGGATGTAATTTTGCTACATTGCAAGTTTTTAGAAGTTCAGTCATTAAAGTGATATGATCAAGGTTCTATTTCAGTGCTCATATCAGAATATGACAATGTCTGTACCCCCACTGTCATTCAGCTGTGGAATTAGTGTTTGTCAGGGGGAATAGGGGATTAATTTGGGGTATTTAGATAATGTGATGCACAGTAGGTTTATTGTGAAGTTACTTTCGTTTACATTGGTTTAGCTTAAAGTGTTTTCCAGTAATCTGGCATTTGACCTTCTACAGGCAACCCTATCAACATAAAGGGTTAATTTTTGTTCCAGACTGAATTATCTTTTTTCTATGGCATACTGTAATACATGTGAGCTGGGGTGGGAGCTGTTCATATGTGCTGTAAATGGTCTATGTCCGAAAGCAAGCTAACAAGCTCAGGCTGTCACTGGGTTTCCTGGTGGGGTAATAGAAGCAACTGGTGGTCGGACCTCTCCAACTGACTGTTCCAGGTAATGCATGTGTCACTCATTTACAGAGCATAAATCTGACAGATGTATTTTCAAGAAAACTGCAGGGGTGAGTATTTCACTGTGATGGTACTGTCAGAAATCCCATGGTAAGGAAGAGGGCTAACAGGGGGTTATAAAGAGCCAGATAGTCTCCCACATCCAATGAGGCAGGGAATATCTAAGCGGCTACCACAGCAAATCCTAGACAGGCAATCATTATGAGGAATTTGGTGGAACTGCCACCCTTTGTTCCCTTCCTGCATGAGCAGATCTTACATTTGGTGGAACTGCCACCCTTTGTTCCCTTCCTGCATGAGCAGATCTTACATTTGGTGGAACTGCCACCCTTTGTTCCCTTCCTATATGAGCAGATCTTACATTTGGTGGAAGTGCCACCCTTTGTTCCCTTCCTGCATGAGCAGATCTTACATTTGGTGGAACTGCCACCCTTTGTTCCCTTCCTGCATGAGCAGATCTTACATTTGGTGGAACTGCCACCCTTTGTTCCCTTCCTATATGAGGAGATCTTACATTTGGTGGAACTGCCACCCTTTGTTCCCTTCCTGCATGAGCAGATCTTACATTTGGTGGAACTGCCACCCTTTGTTCCCTTCCTATATGAGCAGATCTTACATTTGGTGGAACTGCCACCCTTTGTTCCCTTCCTGCATGAGCAGATCTTACATTTGGTGGAACTGCCACCCTTTGTTCCCTTCCTATATGAGCAGGTCTTACATTTGGTGGAACTGCCACCCTTTGTTCCCTTCCTATATGAGCAGATCTTACATTTGGTGGAACTGCCACCCTTTGTTCCCTTCCTGCATGAGCAGATCTTACATTTGGTGGAACTGCCACCCTTTGTTCCCTTCCTATATGAGCAGGTCTTACATTTGGTGGAACTGCCACCCTTTGTTCCCTTCCTATATGAGCAGATCTTACATTTGGTGGAACTCCCACCCTTTGTTCCCTTCCTGCATGAGCAGATCTTACATTTGGTGGAACTCCCACCCTTTGTTCCCTTCCTATATGAGCAGATCTTACATTTGGTGGAACTCCCACCCTTTGTTCCCTTCCTGCATGAGCAGATCTTACATTTGGTGGAACTCCCACCCTTTGTTCCCTTCCTATATGAGCAGGTCTTACATTTGGTGGAACTCATGCCCTTTGCTCTCTTCCTGGATGAGCAGGTCTTACTGAAGGAAAGTAGTGAGAACTCCCAGCGCTTAACTGAGGAGATAGAATTTGTTCTAAGTTTCTCAGTGGGAACTGGTAAAACAGTGTTTTACCACCTGAAAAGCCGAGTAGAAAAATTATTATATTTTTTTTAATTTTCAAAGCAACCAACAGAAGTCATATGACATGGATATAAAGAGAAGCACTTTAATTCACTGCTAACAGATAAATATGTTCAAAATTAGGAAATATTCTGTCTATTTTGTGTGCAAGGCATTTTCATTTTGGTACATTGCATAGCGACTCATTACTGAAGGAAAACTCTCCCATTTCCCCAAGTTTTTCAGCTCCCCTTCTCCAGAAATGGTATGATCCTGGGAGAGTATTATATTAGATACGGGTATGGAAAGTGATGCCTCTCACAATACCGAGTTGAGAGTATGCAGAAAGGCTCCAGAAAGTAGTATTTTTGAAGAGACCTGCTGGGGGAACTTAACTAAATGTGATTTTTCTGAGTGTGACCTTGATATAAGGGACCGTTATATGTGAGCCATATCCCATTTTAGAGTGCATATTGTTTAGTCTTCAAAACTGTATCAAGTTTGCATCCCCTGTTTTTTTGCAGTTGCTGATGTATTTCAGCTCATATCTTGTTTGTTCAGCAGATTAGGAGCTCAGGTCATGCCTAAAATACTGAAACATGTTTTGTGCCTAAAAGCACTTGAAGATCTAAAGCAGGACATTAGTTTAGAGCATATTAGTTTTTTGGGGGCATAGGATGATCGTCCAGCTGGTGCCCATTTCCCGTGGTTTTATCTGCCCTCTTAGTGGTAAAACCAGAAGCATTAAGCTTCTCACTGTTGCAGCTGCAGTGCCAGTTGTTTGCCGACTTTATGCCTACATGAGTACTGCGCATGCATTTTATTCTT
This sequence comes from Protopterus annectens, assembly GCF_019279795.1. Lineage (NCBI taxonomy): Eukaryota > Metazoa > Chordata > Ceratodontiformes > Protopteridae > Protopterus > Protopterus annectens. Next base: position 792,719,293 of record NC_056733.1, on the reverse strand, counting down.
AGAAACTGAGCCTTTATAAATACATTTAGGTCACATGGCATCTAACAAAACATCTGGTAAATTCTGATAATTACAGGCTTCCCCAACATCCTCACTTTGTGAGACAACTGTTGCTGTGATTCATTTTTGTACATGTATCACTGCGAAAAGCATAATGGATTCACTCAAGATGTGATGCAAGAAAATTTTATTCGATGCACTTTCAGATTATGTATAGAGTGATGCATATTTATGTTGTTATACAAATATAAAGCATACCAAGGGCCTGAATTGCTAGTTTAAGGCTCATGTTATTGTGGTGCTACAACAATATGTCATGAAGGTCTATGACAGAGTGACAATTTCAGAAAAGCTGTTAGCTGCACAGTAAGCGCACTGCCAAGTGCTTTTTGAGACACGCTGGTGGGACCAGCATTCACTGTTAACACTATGACTAGACAAACTGTTTCTCAGAAATCACCTTTGCGTCATTGTAAGCAGCTAGACTGGATACAGTTTACTGGCCAAGGGTCTTGGAAGAACATGATAAGGCTATATAGCCTACATGTAAATCAGGGATAGTACTGGACTTCTGGAGGGTAGCGTCTTTAGTTTAGCTGCATTAGATGGAGGCAAAGCTAAACAGGGTAGTTGTGGTCCAGTCATACTTAACTCCTTTCACAAGCAGAGGTGAAAGAGATTCTGCATGGTGGTTTAGTTCAGTTCATGAACAATACAGTTTAGCAGGAGAGGGAAGGAGGTCAGCAGAACAGTTCTTGTAATGTCCATTTTGGTGCAGTTCTGACTACAGAACAACTGGTATGGAAAGGGAGAGCCCAGTGGATGTGGTTTACGTAGATGTCAGCAAGGCCCCTGATACCATATATCTTGAGAGAATGATGGGGAAGCTGAATGGTATGCAATGGAGGACATTGTTTCTGAATATGTCCCATGGGGTCTAATGAGACCTTGTACCTCAGAAGGTAGCAAAGTATTGTGGGTAAATGTGATTGGTCCATTTGGATTGCTATCCTCCTAAACTGAGCTGAACTACATGAGAAGACATTGTAACATTGTCTTTATTGTACCCACTTAAAAGTCAAGTAAGGACATTTATATTTCAGTCTGCTCATATGCACATTTATTATTGTTATCTATACTATGCATGAGTAACTTGCGTATTTTAGCCATATCAGACACTTATGAATTAAATCCATAATATTACTTGGAAAGACTGTTACCTGGTGACATTGAGCTGCATTATACGCATGTACAGCTCTTTATGCTCTTACGTGCCATCTTGAATTGGTCATTTTCTTTTGTCTGTTTATAAGCTTACCGATGCAGACAGCTTCATTTAGGCAGAGTATAAAATACTGACATGTTTTTGATTTCCTGATTATATTTATGGCCAGTCCTTATGTTAATTGAATCATAAAGGACTATGCCGGGTCTACTACATATGATCAAAATTTTATTTGACTGAAATTCATTTGACTGAGACCATAATATTGAAATTTCAAAATACTGAAAACTCATTTGACTGAAACCTTAACAATGCTAAATTTAAACATACTAAATTGTAAACTATAGACATGCACACTTACAACACCAATGACTAACCCTTTCCAGAACTTAAAAACTACTTACATACCCTCTTAGCAGAAACTGGACAATATAAAACCAAACTGTGCCCCTCACACTCACCCTAAGTATAAATACTAACTCCATGATCGCACTACAGTGGAGAAAAGGGCATATATCTTTTACTTACCGTACAGTAGTCTACAGGCTGCCATTACTATGTTGAAATTTAGCATTGTTAAGGTTTCAGTCTTATGAGTTTCAGTCAAGTGAGTTTTCAGTATTTTGAAACTTTGATATTATGGTCTCAGTCAAATGAATTTCAGTCAAATGAAATTTCGATCATGTGTAGTAGACCCACTATGCCATAGTCACAGAGGTCATAATGTTTTTCAACTGTAACACAGAAACCTCAGAATACTGACAATACACATAGATCCAATTTATGGCATTGCTTAAAACTTAGTAATTAATGTTTTTGCAGGGAGGCTGTGCCCTAACGCACCCTTAATGTGAGGGGCTTGTGCCCACACCCCTCCCTCAGTATGTACTATCTCCAAGATCACATAAACCTGTAGGAAAGAAAGAAAGAAAGAAAGAAAGAAAGAAAGAAAGAAAGAAAGAAAGAAAGAAAGAAAAAAATGCTCAACTTTTCCCTTTACTGTGAGTCACATGACCTCAAATAAAATACAACCAACACTTGTAACAACCCAACAGATGCCGCGGTGGTACGGCGGTAGCATTGTTACCTCACAGCAAGAGGTTCTCCCATTCGATTCTCGGCTGGGCTTGGGAGTGCCTTCTGTGTGGAGTCTGCATGTTCTCCCTGCGGTTGGGTAGCGTTCGAAAGACTGCATGCGTAAATGGACGGGCCTTCGTTGAAGGTTGGACGTCGAGCTGGCACCTCGGCATTTCATAAAAATCTACTGCCAATCATTAGCGGACTGGAGTTCTGCTGTGGCGACCCCTTACCAGGAAAAGCCGAAAGACCAACAACAACAACTTGCAACAACCCAACAGCTGTTACACTGAAGCACTGGCCGCACAATACTCGAAGATCTGTACTTCAGATATCAATAAAATATAATGTGGTAGATTATAATTTCCCATATCACTGCTTATTCTATGTGGATCAGCCCCAATATAGCCAGTGCAACATATGTGTATGTGCATCTCGAAGCATACTACAGTGCATATAAAAAGTTTAAGCACACTTAAAAACACACTTATGCATCCGGCTTATTGTACTTTTATTTTTTTTTAATATTTTTTTCCTCTAACAAATTTGTTTATTTTTCAATTGAATTCTATAGGTTATAGGTCACATTGAAGGATGGAAAAGTTTTGAAATGATTTATTATGGTCTCGTTTTTTTATATCACAAAAACCTGGCATTTTAACAGGGGTATGTAAAGTTTTTATATCCAATGTATATACTTCAACCTCCAATCTCAGTGGGTTTAGTATTATATTGTATTAAATTGGCTTGATGACAGAAGGAGAAGGGTTATTCAGTCTGCCTTTTTAAGCAAGTTTAACATTCTGTTTCCTCTCCATCCCTGCCTTACACTTTCCACCTGCTCCATGCCCCCTTAAATAGCTCCATGTATTCCCAGTCCACCATCCTTTCCATTCCTTGCATCCACATCCCTCTGTATAAAGACATGCTGTCAGATATCCAAGAAGTAAGTAGTTCTCTGCAATCTACTGCCTATGCTGCTTTATACTTCCTGTTGAGGATGACCCCCTGAACATCTCCCTGACATGACATTGTTCACTACTGTCATGCCCCCCTTCTGGCATCAGGTGAGAAAAGCTGTAGCTCCACTAAACTGTGCCCATATACCTTCCTGTTCATCCCAAGGAGGAGTATTTCTGGAGGCTTTTCTCTTGGATCCCTTATATGCCCTTTAGAAATGAGTGCAGTACTATGGTGTGGCCTGACCAGGGTCGTTTGAATTGGAAATGTTACCGCCTTCCTTCTAGAATCTATCCAATTGTGTATAAACCCCAGCATTCTGCTTGACACTGCCGCTGCCCTCTGCCTGTATGCTCACTGGTCCAATCCAGGGATGGTCAATACCAGCAAGACCCTTTCCTTAGTGTGTTGGCAATAAGTTTACTTCCTCAAGCTGCTGCACCACACCAAGGGGTGTTTCAGACTATGCACCGTTGCTTTGCATTTGTTTGCACTGATCATCAACTACCACTTGCAGACTATGCACCGTTGCTTTGCATTTGTTTGCACTGATCATCAACTACCACTTGCAGACTATGCACCGTTGCTTTGCATTTGTTTGCACTGATCATCAACTACCACTTGCAGACTATGCACCGTTGCTTTGCATTTGTTTGCACTGATCATCAACTACCACTTTTCTGCTCTTCACAAATCCTTCACTAGACTCTCTTCCCCATCCAGCACTGCTGCACCCAAAGTTGTGTCATCCTACCTATCAACTCTCCCTGATTTCATAGGACATCCCTAATTTTGCTTTGTATTTGTGCCCTGTCCTTCATAAACATTTTGATTTTCTTGTAAATTATTGTGGCTTGCAGTCACTAATGTCAGACATTAGAGTTTCATACTTTCTACATTCAAAATGCATGTTGGTGCAAAGCTGTTTAGTAGCTTTTTTAAGTTAAATACAGTAATAGCTGAAAATTATCCCTGATATTGCCCCTGTCTCCCTCCATTATTTCTGGATTTGTCTAGCATTCTTGAACAAAGCAGTTGAGATGCACATGCATCAGCAAAGAGGTTGATTATAGTCTATTTTCCTTCAGATATTTCTGAATCAAACACATAGAGTACTGAACCCATGGCAGACCCCTGAGGTACTCCAATAGTCACTGCCCTAATTGCTGCCATTGTCCCTGTCAACATAATCCTCTAGACATACTATGTTCTCTACCTCTGCTAGCACATTAACCATGTACCTAAAGTTATGTCCTTTCGCCAGAGGATGCAAGCCACATAAGGCATGTGTTTGACTAATGTGCCCTGTATGTGTTCTGAAATATACCCCTTCCTGTGTGTTATATGGTATTTGACGAATCATTGTGAACAGATGCCAGGAAAACCTCTTACCACATTCTAAATTATGTATAAAGCATAATATGAGTTTTGTGTGTGTGTGTGTGTGTGTGTGTGTGTGTGTGTGTGTGTGTGTGTGTGTGTGTGTGTGTGTGTGTATGTGTGTCTGTATGCACCCACTTGTGTGCACATGCATAAGAGAACTTACTGTTTGCATATAATAATATTTGTGAACATATGTGTAACTGGGCATGATTTTGTAGGAGTGGAGTGTGGCATTGTGTCATTCTGCACATCTGGGTTTGTATGTATTGAAATGTGCTCAGGTGTGTGTGTGTGTGTGTGTGTGTGTGTGTGTGTGTGTCATGTATCTTGTTATTTTAGTAGTACAGTGTAGCACTGTATATGTGTGTATGTGTCTATGTTTATCTATATATATATATATATATATATATATATATATATATATATATATATATATATATATATACACACACACACACACACATACACACAAATATATACATACACTCACACACATATACATATATAGATAGATACAGATATATACAGAATGGTGTGCCTAGGAAAACATGATTTTTTACGCGTTGGGTGTGGCATTGTGTCCTTATGCACATGTGGGTTTTTATGTATGTAAATGTGTTAAGGCATGTGTGTGTGTGTGTGTGTGTGTGTGTGTGTGTGTGTGTGTGTGTGTGTGTGTGTGTGTGTGTGTGTGTGTGTGTGTGTGTGTGTGTGTAAGAGGACATGATTTTTAGCAGTGGTGAGTAGCAATGTGCACATGTGACACTGCACTGTCTACTGAGTTTTCAGAACCTGCAGCCGTGTAATGCATACCTCTGCCACTGTAATCAGAAAACACACTACTGTGAGGGCAGAGGTCCATTTCTTTAGCAGATTAGGGCCATCCCTAAATGTGGTGGTGGTTTTGGTGGTGATAGCCAGTAGTGTGCATGTAATGCTGCTGCTTCTTCTGTTCGTGGGTCTGGCTGTATAGCAACAGACAAGCCAATCACATGAAGACTGCCTTGGAGCCAGTGTATGGCACATGAAGTGTGCTGCTGCTGCATTTGCTGCAAACAGAGTAGTTGTGCATGCTAGGCTGTGACCGGGTAGCAGTACCTGCACTGGTTACCAGCTGCAGCTGAATCCACCGTGGAACAGCTGCAGTGGGTCCCACACCATGGCCTTCCACACTGTGGCCCCAGGTATGTGTTATACCTGTGTGAATGTGTGGCTTAGAGTCTGTGAGCTTCTTTTAATGTGAAAAGTGAATGAATCATGGCCACTATGTGGGATGGTCTGAGGTTGATGGCTGGGTTATATGGCCATGCAACAAAACCTAATTAACAAGCTGTGTTTTAAGAGCCAAACAATCAAAAACTGACTGTAAAAACCATTCAGAATACACTCACATTACATTTTATGGATGGCATGGGCACCCTCATGTAGGGGTGGTGCTTGCTGCACTGCCCCCCCCCCCACCAACCACCACACATATTATTATTGATTTCACTGTGGCTACAAGTTAGAGAAGTTATTTTTTGATGGTGGCAACTTCACTTGAAAACTGTTGTCTCTACAATCAGAAAGAATATTTTAATGACTGGATTATTGTATCTGTTTTCAGCTAATTAGTCTTCAACTACTTATAACAGCACTTGATGTTTACAGGACATCAGCATAGCCCCACGAGTATTTACGAAAATTCAAATAGTAACACCAATCTGCATTTATAACAATAGTATAATATCGTGTAGGAGGTACTCAAAGGATATCATGGCAAGTGTTGCAGATTGTTGAAATTACTTCCCAGTTTAATCAACACTGCTTTTGTATTTGAGAGCTACACAGCTACCACAAGGCTTCTGTGGGAATTGTCTAGGGTGTGGACTATTTATTTATGTATTTGTACACATCAGTTGGATGTGGAGTTGCCATCCTTGAGTAGTGGAACTCTCCAGCAGTTGTGTGCAATATGGAAGGAATTCTGGGTCTACTCATTTCCTGTCTTAACATGTTGGCTAATAGTGTGTTCTGCAGGTAGTGTAGGGCTGTATATCTGTGTTGCTTCCAGCCACACTGAGGTCGTCTAGCTGTTATTTATTTTCAGTGTATAAAAGCTTAATAAAATACATTTTTTTTTAATTTACTTAAATTTACTAACTTGAACCCATTAGGCACAAGTGCATCTTTTACATGGTTAGCCAGAAGTGCTGATTAGTTAAGTAACTTGCTTAAAAGTCACACAGTAGGCAAATGGAGACTGGCAGAGTCAAACCCAGAACTATAGGATAAGAATTCATTAACAGCACAAAGATTTAATGTTGCGTAATAAAAAACAACTCTGCTTTCACAATGGAGTGAAAGTGATAATATGCAATGTAGGTATAAGAACACATTAAAAAAATAATAAAAATGATGCTGCCAGAATTTTCAGGAAACCACATGTTGCTGTTTTAAGATGCATTGTTTTTGGTTGTAGACACTTAAGTATGGAAAACCATTAAGGAGAGCTGTGACATTTATGACAAGTAGATACTGGAAGTGGAATGCTAATAAGGCTAGGTCAATATAAAATGTTCAACCTACTGAAATTCATTTATTTCAGAGAAAGATCGATTTTCCTTGCTGTGGTGATATCCTGACATTTTATGATGACTAGTGCTAATATGTGAAGCACTTACCAATAGACAGATTGCTTAGCCATTAACTGGTTAGCATTCATCAAGTTGAAGAATTAAGTTAACTCCACAACAAAATAAGGTTCAATGCCAGATGCATTCTATACCTAAGCAATCTCTTAGATAGTAAGGACAAAACCCATTATAGAAGAAGAAGTGCAGTTCAAACTTAACATACTTAGATCAAAGTTCAACCACAGTTGAGTATTTCAGTGCTTTTATGGTGCATTTAGGCTGATACTTAGGATTTGGGGCAACCATTCCTTTATTTATTAAGATTCACCCACTGTCACTGTCACAACACAATATTAAGATCATTTTGTGGAGTCCATTTGTAAATGCATTTGATAGCATCATGTACTATTACCCTAGCCATAGATATGAAATTCCTAAGCACTCTGTACAGCAGAACCACAGACTACTCTGTGTTATCACCCAAGCTATACTCCCAAGAGACACTGCTGAGCTTGGCAGAGCCTTTAATCTTGCAAAGCATACATCCGTGCTATCCCAGCTTCCTGAAACCACCTTAGAAAAGGGGCTTGCTTGCTGCAAAGGTTGTCTCTGCTCCAGGAAGTTTTTCTGCTAGATCTTGGCAGAGCTTTTGATCTTGCAAAGCAATTACTGCTATCCAGGCTTGCTGAAGCCACCTTAGAAAAGAAGTGCGTACTTGCTTGCTGCAAGGGCTGTCTGTGCTCAAGGATATTCCCTAAATAAGCTGATTTGACCCTGCCAGACTATAACCTACCTCTTCATGTGCCTCAGAACTATTTTCTTTTATATATGTATAAGCGGTCTCACCTTGGATCTGTGATGGCTTCAGTTTACATTATGACGGGACTATTTGATGACTATGCTTGCTGGTAAATCTATTCCCAGTGTACAAGAGGTTTTTCAAAATGATTTCTGCAAGTCATAATATTACATCTGTTTTAAAACACTCAGAATAAATACCATTAAAACTCAGAAAATGTCTTTTGGGACCCTGCAGACATTGGATAAATCACCTCAATTGTCACTGCATGACCCACTAGCCTTATATTAAATATCTCATGTTTTACTTAGTCTACCCATTCAGTTATCACCCTTGAAGATCAAAGAGCACTTGCTATGTGCTGTACCTTTAAGAAGCACATCAAAGACTGAGCGTGCACTTATAAATGTTAAGCATGTGCCATTCCTTGTGCCATTTTGAGAGTGCAGACGGAGAGTAAGCATGTATGATAGCAGTTAGTTTGTATATAAGTTACTTAAGTTAAAGTCAGTAAACTTCTTTCATGATGTGTTTGTATATAATAAAGCTACTTGAACAGAGCCCACAAAGACTCTTCTATTTTGTTCAAAGTAGGAGAGTGAGATGGTGTCAGAACCGGGATTCCAGAGAATGATATTCAGAGCCATGAGGTGCACAGATGACAGTGAAGGTAAACTAAGAGAAACGAGCACAAAAAAGAGTCAGAAAAGAAGCAAAGGTAATGAGAATATGCACAAACTACTTGTTTCATAAAAAGGGCAAAATGGGGCAGTACAAGGGCAAAAAATGCATTATTAAACAAGCGGGAGGCATAAAACGCTTATTAAATAAAGGAAATGTTTAAAGTAAAGGTGTTTGATAAAACGAGCATATTTAAAGGCAAAACTAGTGTGCTTAAGGCAAAACAGGCATGAGAAGAGATAAACAAGCAAAATGAATCTAATAAGGGCAAAAAGGGCACATTAAGTGTAAATTAAGCAAGGCAGCTGCATGTTTTTTGGCAAAGTGCTATGTTTTGGCATAACTATGGCTTTGTATTGTATCAAGGGCATAACTAAAGCTATTCAAAGTATCTCAAAGTGTGTAAAAGTACTTATAGTGTGTGCTTATTACTGTGCATGTATTTTGAAGATTTATTTGTGTGCAAAGAGCAACTATTTCATGAAGTGCAGTCAAAGTATAGCCTTTTGAAAAGTGTATTGTGCTGGGTGTGTCTGTTCGCAAAGTGCAGCCATTACAGAGTGTTCCTTGCACTGTAGAGAATTGGCTAGAAAGGTACTGCCATTTTGGGAAAGTTTCAGTGTGCTGTGTACAGTGTATTCGCAGAGTGCCATTACTTTGGAATGTTATTAACTCTGAGCTTCTCCTGCCCAGTTCATTTGCATTGTGCAGTTATTTGATATGTTTCTTATACTGATGAGGTGATTTCATGCAATACAGTAATTTTAAGAGTATTATAGTGCCCAAGTGACTTATTTTGCAAAGTTCAGTTATACAGAGGCTTGTTGTGCTACTGAGCAAAGTTACAAGTACTGGCATAAATTTCTGGCATATGTATATGTATCCGTGCTTATTTGCAAAATCCTTCACTGGTATGTGTTAATGGCAGACGGATTTAGAAATCCCTTACCTCTTGTATTTGATCAGAATATTGCAGAGAACTGGAGAATATTTGAGCAAGAGTAAATGTTTTTATACAAGCAGCTTATTCAGATAGATACATGCACCAAGGCATTCATTTTTTTAAACTTAGCTAGGTCAGAGGCCATGGAAAGCGAGTGTCCACTTGTGTATGTACCAGCAGTATATGAAGGAGAAGGTGAAAGCTGTCATATTGTTGAACAGGCTGAGTCAAGGGAAGACCCCCAAGAGTATGAAGCACAAGTTCAGAGAAATTGTAACCCCCAGACAAATGTTACACTAGAGAGGCATTTGTTTTACATGAGAGATCAGAAACCAGGGGAAACTTTTGCAGCTTATATAACTGATCTGAGAAACAAGGCTAAGATGTGAAGGTTTGGTGATTTAAAAGATGAGTTAATAAAGGACAGGCTTGTATGTGATATTAATAGTGCTGCTGTGAGAAAGATCTTGCTTAGTGATAATGATTTAACGTTGAGTAAAGACATAGAGATTTGGCAAATCCATGAAATGACAGAAAAACATACAAGTATGCTTGCAAGTGACAAGAGCATGGTTTCAGCAGGCTTCAGAGCAAATGTAGACAGCATGTAGCACGTGGCAAACAGAAATAGGCCTACTAAGCATCTAGCAGCCACAACCCCTGTTGGCTCATCAAGGAAACCATGTAGTTTTCCAGCAAGTTCTAAGACCAATTCAGTTAAAAGAGCATACTCAGTACAGTACAAGCATAAATCAGCAAAACCTAAGTCCAGCTTTATTGTTAACTGTCGCAATTGTGGTGCAAATCATGAGTCTAAAAGAGAGAAATGCTTAGTATTTGTTCAGCTATGTCACAAGTGTAAAAAATGGAACCATTTCCAAAAAGTTTGCAAATCAGGTAAACCTCATGCAGTTGTAAAGAATGGTCACACAAAAAAGTAGGTTTGATCAAGTAGAGATGCAGCAGTCAGCTTTCTATGTAGATGGTGTATCAGTAATTGGTGAAAGAGTTGATGCAGTGAATGTATTGGCAAAAAGCAAAGTGTTCTGTACTGTCCATATCAATGGTAAATCCACAGAGCTTACAGTAGACACAGGTTCAAAGTGTGATGTTATATCAGCAGACACATTTGCTAGAGGGAGAACTAATGAGCAACTCAATGTGGCCAGTAGTACGAAACTTATTGCTTATGGAGGAAGAAATTTAAACCAAAGGCTCGATGCTTTCATGCTATTTGGCCAACAACTGTTACAACTTGTTATTCTATGTAGTCAGAAGAACATTACAGTCTTTACTGGGTCTCAAAGACAGTTTGAGAATGAATCTGCTTTCATTTACCAAAGAAGTTCATCAAATAAGTGCATATCCTAGTTCCAATTTTTCGGAAGCTATTTTTTCAGAATATGCTGATGTTTTCGATGACAGGTTTGGCAAACTTCCAATAGTGTATTCCATGAAGTTAGATCCAGAGGTCACTCCAGTAGTCAGACCAACAAGAAGAGTTCCAATAACTATGCAGGACAAAGTTAAGGCTCAGTTAGATAAAATGGTGCAGCAAGGTGTAATTTGTCCAATTACAGAACCAACTGAATGGGCATCATCTATGGTAACAGCTCACAAAAAAGGCTCAGACGAAATTAGAATATGCATTGACCCAAGAGATATGAAGAAAGCATTGAAAAGACCATATCATCCAATGCACACAATCAAAGAGGGTGCAGCTCTAATACCAAATGCCACTGTTTTTTCTGTCTTGGATGCAAAGACTTCATTTAGGCAAGTGATGCTTGATCGCATATCCTCATTACTAACGACTTTTGGTATTCTGTTTGGCAGATACAGATTTCTAAGGATGCCAATTGGAATAAATTCTGCAAGTGAATTCTTTCAGTGGGCAATGGAGCAAATTTTTTCGGGTTATCCTTGTGCCATAATAGTAGATGATTTATTGGATGGAGGCAATGGTGAAGCAGAACATAACAGAAACCTAAAGAATGTTCTAGACAGAGCACGTGAAGTAAACTTGAAGCTCAATAATCTGAAGTGCAAATTCAGACTACCAGAAGTTACATATGTAGGTCATTTATTTATCAGCACTGGCTTGAGACCAGACCTGACCAAGCAAGCAGCCATTCTTGAGATGTCGGCACCAGACAATGTTCAAGCTCTACAGCATTTCTTAGGCATGCTCAACTATTTAGGAAAGTTTATACCAGACATCAGTGAGTTTGCAGTACCTTTAAGAGAGCTAGTGTGCAAAAATGTTGCATGGTCGTGGTTAGAACAGCACCAGAAGGCATTTGAAGACCTCAAGCAGAAAATTGCCACCCTACCTACATTAAGATACTATGATGTGAACAAACCAGTTACTCTTTCCTGTGATGCTTCAAAATTTGGTCTAGATGCAGTTATACTTCAAGAGGGCAGACCAGTAGCCTATGCATCCAGAACACTTACCCAAACTGAGATGCCGTATGCTCAAATTGAGAAAGAACTTTAGGCAATAGTATTTGCATGTTCCAAGTTTCATGATTATATTCATGGTGGAGCTATTCAGATTGAAACTGACCACCAATCTGTAGTTACTATTCTAAAGAAGCCTATGCATTCAGCTCCAGCAAGATTACAAAGAATGATGCTCAAATTGCAAAAGTACAGTTTCAAAATGGTCTGTACTGCCCTGAGTAGCATCCTGCCATCACCCAGAATGACACCACAGTACAAGGACAAAATGATTGACTTCAACAATTGGCTAAGCTTCTGGTGTCATTCTAAGGGGATCCAGTATCTGTCTGCCTGGGATGACATGATCGACAAGCCACGATGCTTTGCCAGAGATGGCCTGCACCTGTCGCCCCTGGGATTCTGGATGCTGGCTAAGGCTCTAGCCACCCCTATAGTGCCTTTTTTAGGCAAGGTTCAAATGACAAATTCACCACCCTAACAGATACAGGCAAGAAGAATCTGAGGGTATTGCTACTCAATGCTAGAAGTCTAAACCTCAAAATGCACTCTCTCAAAGCACTCCTTAAAATGGAGAACATCGACATCTGTGCAGTGACAGAGACCTGGTTCAAGGCTCCAGAGAGTACCCCTGCATTACCAGGCTATAATTCATACCACACCTTTCGGCCACCTAACCTGGACCGAAACACTAAAGGCGGAGGCGTGTCCATATTCATGAAGGATATCCACACCTCCAGGCTAGTTGCTCAGCATAATGCATCCAAGATTATCCAAGTGCAACTAACTCTAGGCAAGACCACAATCCAAATTGTAGCTTGCTACAGATCCCCCACCATGTCCCAGGATTCTCACTCCTCATTTCTTAATACACTGGAAAATATTAGGGTACAACCTTACGCCCTAATAATGGGTGATTTCAACTACCCTACCATTAACTAGGAAAACTACTCATGTATCAACTCTTGTGCTCAACGTTTTCTGGAATTCATAAATTCCAATGCCATGGATCAACTTATCCACACCCCCACCAGGGGCAGCAATATCCTAGACCTGGTTATTACCAACATGGGCAACCGGTGCTCCACACCAGAGGTCAACTCCTCGTTAGTCAGATCCGACCATAAGCTAATCACCCTAGACATCCACATCCCTCCCCCACCCACCATTAGGGAAACCACAGTAAAGAATTTCTCCAAAGCCAACTTCACGCTTCTTAAGACAGAAGTGGCAAACTTCATGACACCCATGCTGATGGACAATAGAGGTATGACTGCTGAATCCTACACAAATTCCCTTTATATGCACTTACATGAGTGCATGGATCGTGCAATCCCTAACAGAACCAAGATGCTATCCTCCAAAAAAGTGGAAACCAGTCTGGTGGTCCCCTGCCATAAACAAACTCTACAACAGAAGAAAGAAACTGTTGCAAAAAAGAGTAAAATCCCATGATTGGAGAAACTCCCTGGTCAGCTTCAGTAAGAAGCTGAGATCCCTCATAAAATCCTCCAAAGCTAATTATGAAAACAAAATCGCCACTGACTCTAAAGACAACCACAAAGGATTCTATAGCTATGTCAAGAATCTCAATGGCAACACTCAGATCTGCTCTGAGTTACAGCGCAATGGCACTAAATATACAGAACCAACGGATATTGCCAACATCCTGGCAGATAGGTTCAGTGCTAACTTTACCCCTCTGTCATCCCCTAAAGGGCCCATCTCTATACCAGAAGAATGCAAAGTTCCTGTAATCATGGCTGCACAGGTAAAAAGCATACTATCCAAAGCCAAGAACACAGCACCCATGGGACCTGACGACATCCCAGGCTGTGTTCTACATGAACTACAGATCGAACTGGCACCCCACCTAAGTACCATGTTCAATCATAGCCTCACCTCAGGCTATGTGCCCACTGAATGGCGCACAGTGACAGTTATCCCACTCCACAAAGGGGGAGCCACCACAGACCCTGGAAACTACCACCCCATTAGCCTAATGAGCCTGGTCTGCAAGGCTATGGAGTGTATCATCATGGAACTTATAAACAATGACATTGGTAATCTCCAAACTCAGGACCCCACCCAGTTTGGGTTTGTAAAAGGCAGATCATGTCTCCTAAACCTGATAGACTTCTTTGAAGCAGTCACAGAAGCCGTAGATGAGGGTAAGGTGGTTCACACAGCCTATCTAGATCTCGCCAAGGCTTTTGACACCATCCCCCACTCTGGAATTATAGATAAAGTCACTAAACTCGGTATAAATCCCTATGTCACAAGATGGGTTGCTAACTGGCTCACTGACAGAACCCACACTGTGAAAGTAGCAGACTCCAAATCCAGCTTCAGACCAGTGACAAGTGGAGTACCACAGGGTTCAGTCCTGGGTCCTCTCCTATATGGTATCTACTTCTCTGAAGTACAGGCCAACACAGAAGGTCTTTGGCTAATGATGTTCACAGATGACTGCAAACTAGGAGCCATAATCAAAACTCCAAAAGATGTGGACATCCTACAAAAGGGCCTTGCTGAGACAGATGCCTGGTGTCAAAGTCATGGCCTCAAGCTCAATGCCAGAAAGTGCATTGTCATTCCTTTTGGTAAAAACTCAGTACCCATGAACTACCACATAGGTGGTAGTCTACTTAACACCGAAAGTGTGACAAGAGACCTTGGGACACAGGTGGACAGTAGTCTCTACTTTGATAATCACATCGCCACAGTAGTCAGGAAATCCTTCTATGTGGCACACCTCATCACAAAAGGTTTCTCATCCAGGAAAAAAGAGGTCATTGTTCCCCTCTACTCGTCACTCATTAGGCCCATTATAGAGTACAATGCCCCTTTTGGTATGTACCTCACAAGACATCTAAAACAACTGGAAAGGCCACAGAAATACCTCACAAAGAGGATTACCGGCCTCAAAGAGATGCCCTATGCAGACCATCTCAAAAAACTGCAGCTTTACTCCGTTGCATATTGCCTACTCAGAGGCGATCTCTGCCTAACACACAAAGCTATGTCAAACCCAGAGCTTTTAGACATGCTCCACTTAAAGAAATCCCAATCCCTATGAACTACACGCTGTAGGGACCTAAACCTCATCACCACAATAAACAGAACATACTGGAGGGATAGATTCCTGTCCCAGAGACTTCCCATACTCTGGAACAAACTACCTATCTATATCAAACAAAGCTCCTCATTAGCACTCTTCAAGAAAAATCTTGATGATTGGATGGGAGATAGGAAATTCACCCCGGGGATCACTTCTGTGGCTCTGCTCGACAGTGGCACAGGAAAATAATTTTCTTGGGTGGTAAAAGCCAGGGTACCTTTGGCTAGGCTTATATAGGCCCTAGAGCCAATAGCCTAGTACCTAGCTATGAACCTATGAACCTCTGTACAAAAGGCAAACTACTCTATCTGGCTGATACCTTATCCAGATCACCCAGGAATACAACAGAACAGCTTGATGCAGAGAATTTTAACTTTGATGTGATGCAGTGCATCATTTTTCTACCACTAGGCTTGATGAGCTGAGAGATCACACAAAGACTACCTTAATGTTGGATGTACGTCAAACCAATTTAGTGTACCACCAGAAGTACAAACCTACTTTCCCTACAGAGATGAAATGTTGATGGAAGATGACATATTTCAAAGGTCCTAAAATTGTTGTTCCTGCTTCCTTACAACATGAGTACATCCGGATTTTGAATTGCGGTTGTCCAGGTTCCGCATCCACTAAGAGGCAAGCAAGAGAATTAGTATTTTGGCCTTCATTACTAAAAGGCATTGATAAAGTACTTTCTTGTAATTCAGTGTGCAGTAGTACTAAATCACACTTGCAAAGAAAACCACATCAGCTGCATCCAGTTCCTGGACTACCTTGGTCAACAGTAGATACTGATATCTTTGAGTGGAACAATCAACACTAATTGGTATTGGTAGACTCTTATTGAATTGGTTTGAGATTGATCTACTACTTAATTTCACATCTACTACTGTTATTACTAAGCTGAAATGTCATTTCTCAGTCCATGGTAGTCTGCACAAAGTTATTTTTGACAATGGTACTCAATTTATTAGCCAGTTGTTTCAGAAATTTGCAAGAGAATAGGATTTTCTACATATCACCAGCAGTCCTGAGTATCCTCAGTTGAATGGCCTAGCTGAGCATGCTGTGCAAAGTGCAAAACAACTACTTGAAAGGTCAAGACATTACAATTCAGGAGTTTTTTTAAATCTGCTTAACCTTAGGAACGTACCTCATGATGAAGTTCTCGGCTCCCTAGCTCAACGACTTCTTTTCAGGCAAACAAGAACTACGCTACCTATTACTACCAATCTACTAAAGCCTAAAGTCAAGAATAATAAGACCATCAAGGCCAAATTATTTAAGAAGCGTTCTATCCAGAAGTCATCGTACGACAAGTCGGCAAACTTCTTTCTCCATTAAGGGAAGGAGAAACGGTCAGACTTCAAACAGGAAAAGGTTTTGACCATATAGGACAAGTTATTGACAAATGTCCTGAACCAAGATCCTACCTTATAGACTCAGAAGGTACGCAGTACAGGCAAAACCATAAACATCTGTTACCTGTACCAGAATCATCGACACAACATTGTTGTAGCGACATAAACTCTAAATCTCAGAGTGAACTAAATGTTGTTTCCATCCCAGAGTGTGTTCCTACCTCTGATTCTATTCCTGAAAATGTTCCAAGTAAAAAAAAGATTGAACATTTTCAGAGACAGCTGCAATATTTAAGCCCAATTCCCAGTTTTATGTCACATGTTATAGATGAGTATCTAAGCCCTAACATTGCATGTTTTGTTTTTTCAAGAGGGAGGATGTAGATCAGAGAGCACTTGCCATGTGCTGTATCTTTAAGAAGCATGGTAAAAACTGAGCGTGCACTTTTTAATGTTAAGCACATGCCATTCCTAGTACCATTTCGAGAGTGTAGCCAGAAAGTAAGCATATATGATTACAGCAGTTAGTTTGTGTATAAGTTACTTAAGTTAAAGTCAGTAAACTTCTATCATGATGTGCTTGTATAAAATAAAGCTGCCTAAACAGAACCCACAAAGACTCTTCTATCCTGTCCAAAGTAGGAGAGTGACAGCCCTCTACAATGAATCATCCATACACAAGGTTATTTCATAAATAAAAGTCGACTTTAAACTCCACACCCTCTTTAAGAAGCTCTATATGCATTATGGTTCAGTCCTCCAAGTCCTGCTAGATCAACAAACCATTACAACAAAAACAATGTTATTGAAAACTTAATGTCCCTGGGTGAAGCATGTGTATATGGCGGGGCTGCTACTGTTCTGGGGAATTTGGGGAAGTTAAGAAATTTCTTTTTTTTTTTGCTCATTTTTCTCCTGTTTCATTCTCATGACACATTCCAGTGTCCCCATCCATTGTTAGGTCTACCAACCCTTCAGTCTGCAGGCTTACTCCCTTTGAGTTGTAACAAACATGGAACCTAAGAGTGTCCTTGGGGTCCAGGGATCCCTTCATCATACTTCCATTGAGGTATTTTTTATTTCCTTTTTAACTTGTGGTTTCTTTCTTCTCTCTTCTTATGTGAATGTAACAACACCTGCAATGGGCATACCATGCCACGTCACACTTATTCATAAGTTGGCATCGGCGAGCCACCTTACCTGTTCTGTAGGAAGCTCTCAAAACAGGATCCCTGGCCTCTGCCCTGACAGCTTTCATCACTTGTGTGCCTGTACATGTCCCTAACCCCCCCCCCCCGGGATAGACTTGCCCATCTTACCCTGCCAGTGCTTCAGATTTCCATTCTGTTAATTGAACCAAGGTTGAGTGGTCCATAGTTAAACCTTTGTCCCTCTATACCACTGCTCTGTTTGGGGAAGTTAAGAACTGCAGTGAAATGGTCTTAGTGATCTAAATAGACTGGGACCATAAAAATCCATCTTCCTGTAGGAATATCTTTCTTTGAGGATTAGAATATTCTCTCCATCTTGTATAATTCCAGTTCTGTTACTGTCCCTTAACTACTACCTTTATAGAAGAGTCAATTTAAATCCACACAGGGACTTTAAGCTAAGCTACTAAAGGTAAAAATAAATGTAACTTATTTATTCTTTTCAGTTGAAGCTGCCTTCATCTCTAATGCATACACAATCAGCCAGATTCAATAAAACCTGCACTAAATATCCACGATATGTATCCAAGAACATTCTTATCACATTTTTGTGCTTTCTAGTACTCAAAAGGATTGCACTAAGTGTACGCGTAGTCTGACTTGGTAACCTTTATGGATCCCTGTCAATCTTTAAACCTGCAAGAATTTCAGTACCAAATCTAACACTAGGAGGAAGAAGGTGTGAATTACGTCTGTGTTTGTTCACTCAGAACGGTGTACACATGGTGTACACTTAGGGAAGGTGTCATTGAATCCAAGATGTCTTTTCCTTTTGTCTCTAAGACACTTTGTGGTTAAGTATCTAAATATGTTAATAAATAAACACTTAACTCGTGCCAAGTATCATAAACAAGATTTATTGCTTCTTTTCAAAATCTGAATCCCACAAACATGATTATGTTCCCTTGAAAGGCAAATTAGCAGCCCAGTAAAAGAAATGTCTGCACTTCTTTCTGTATATATCCCTGGTCTTTAAATTAGGTTGTTTCTACAGCACAGCTTTTAAAAAGATGAGGTTTTGTGTACCCCATTACGGTTAAAGATCTACAAGGATGCTCCCTCTTCATCAGACCAACTGTTAAACTTTTTGCTACCAAATAAGTCTTTTCTACAATTATTCCTGCAGTGTTAAGCTTGATATCATCTGAGCCTACATTTGATTTTTTTCACATTCATCCTGAACTCCACAGCCACAGTGATTGATCCTGTGATTTCCAGAATCATACTTCTGATCCTACATTTGATTTTTTTCACATTCATCCTGAACTCCACAGCCACAGTGATTGATCATGTGACCTACAGAATCATACTTCTGATCCTACATCTGATTTTTTCACATTCATCCTGAACTCCACAGCCACAGTGATTGATCCTGTGGCCTACAGAATCATACTTCTGATCCTACATCTGATTTTTTCACATTCATCCTGAACTCCACAGCCACAGTGATTGATCCTGTGACATACAGAATCATACTTCTGAGCCTACATCTGATTTTTTCACATTCATCCTGAACTCCACAGCCACAGTGATTGATCCTGTGACCTACAGAATCATACTTCTGATCCTACATCTGATTTTTTCACATTCATCCTGAACTCCACAGCCACAGTGATTGATCCTGCGGCCTACATAATCATACTTCTGATCCTACATCTGATTTTTTCACATTCATCCTGAACTCCACAGCCACAGTGATTGATCCTGTGACCTACAGAATCATACTTCTGATCCTACATCTGATTTTTTCACGTTCATCATGAACTCCACAGGCACAGTGATTGATCCTGTGGCCTACAGAGTCATACTTCTGATCCTACATCTGATTTTTTCACATTCATCCTGAACTCCACAGCCACAGTGATTGATCCTGTGACCTACAGAATCATACTTCTGATCCTACATCTGATTTTTTCACGTTCATCATGAACTCCACAGGCACAGTGATTGATCCTGTGGCCTACAGAGTCATACTTCTGATCCTACATCTGATTTTTTCACATTCATTCTGAACTCCACAGCCACAGTGATTGATCCTGTGGCCTACAGAATCATACTTCTGATCCTACATCAGATTTTTTCAATTTCATCCTGAACTCCACAGCCACAGTGGTTGATCCTGTGACCTACAGAATCAAACTTCTGATCCTACATCTGATTTTTTCACATTCATCCTGAACTCCACAGCCACAGTGATTGATCCTGTGGCCTACAGATGCTTCAGCGATAGTCACTAGGACCCAGCTCTGAGCATCACTCTATCTCTCCACTCTTAAATTCTTTATATTTAACAAACCTGCTCTTTAGTCTGTCACACCAGTATAAATACTGTACATTTTCTCATAAGGATATCCTATGACTTTTAATGCATTGTAATAGTCGTGTTTTTCTTGCCTGAGTCAGCAGTATATGTAAATAAACCAAGAACCCTTCCAGAGAGGCTCTCCTTCTACAGTCCAATATACAAAAAAGCTGAAAACAAACTCCATGCTTTTATTTAACAACAATATAAGTACTTTCATCCTTTATCATCTGTATTTAAAATTATATATATATATATATATATATATATATATATATATATATATATATATATATATATATATATACATATACACACACACACACACACACACACACACACACACATACTGTATGCATATATATATATATGGGTTTCCCCCCTTGATTTCTTCTCAGACTATGTATAATTGAGATGGACAAAAAGTTCCCGTATGTTAGCAGCCAAGAGGTCCAAGATACATTGAAACTGCCATTTAACCTGTTTTACATTCCTAATAAGTGAGCCCTAGCAGTAGTACTTTAGAGGGCAGGTTGGTTAATGCTCTTATCCTCAACATTCTGGTCTCCTGTTATACTGGATCCCTATGTTCTCCTATCAGACTCAACAATATGCAGTCCAATGAGTATATGGTCATCAAGAGTAAAAATGTGTGTGTGTGTATGTGTGTGTGTGTGTGTGTGTGTGTGTGTGTGTGTGTGTGTGTGTGTGTGTGTGTGTATATACACATATACATCAAGATACACATACACACACACACACACACACACATATATATATATATATATATATATATATATATATATATATATATATATATAAAGTGAGAGAGAGAGAGACAGAAAGAGAGGGTTATATTTAGATATAGATATGTAAAGTGCTAATAGGTCTATACTATAACTTCAATTCACTGTGGACAATGTGAGTATGTTTTTATAAGAAGTAAAATGCAAAGTGATAAAGAGCATATTAATAGCAGTAAAGAATGTTTTGCTCCTAATAACACTATGTGTAAACCCCAACCACACACTCAGACACTCATATATACCATGTGCTCCATTAAAAACATGTACTTAAATAGTAATAATGAATAAAGCTTTGTATTTCTGCTTAAATAAGTTGATGTTGTAGTGTTTGACCCTGGTATTATATTAGCATGTATTTCAGCTCATTTTCATTTGTGGCTAAATATGTTTTCATATGAGGATCCTACGATAAAGGATCTGCTGTCAGTGAATGCTGTACTGTACAAAGTACATTTACGTGTTTTGTTCTGCCCTTTTTTTGTTCCTCAGAGCTGAGGGGGTGCTAGATCTGCAGAATTGATAGCTATTCCTCTGCGCGTGTATATACACACACACACACACACACACACACACACACACACACACACATGCATAAAACACACTTTCATATGTGTGGCTGTATATATAAGTAGTGATTTCAGTTGCAAATTATTGTTTTAGCATGTTCATAGGTTCACAGGTAAATACTAACCTAACTACCCTTGTGAGATATATCTGTCCCTGCAGACTGTTATCTTGATGTTACAGAACACATTTAGATCCCTAGACTAAGTATTTCGGATGCCGTTTGACTTGCTGATGTACAGTAAATCCATCAGTATTGGGTTGGAGGATGCCTTGTATGCCAAACACAGGTGACCTCTTAGCAGTCTAAAGGATACCGAATATAGTGACAGGGCTTTGAATCAGTCCATGTATGGTATGTTGTTTAGGTCTTGTATCCTTTTAGTAAGGTATCTGTGTGGGCATTCCACTTGTTGCATGTGTTTGTTCAGATACATGCCAAAGCATGCATTATGTTCACTGATTGACCTAAAGAAGGCTGAGTAAAGGGGAACAATGACATCCCTAGGTTTGGATACAGTCTGTTTTTTATTTTTATTTGACATTTGTTTACTAGGAAGTCCGACTTGAATAGGCCCCGAGGGAAATGCTCCACATTGAGATAATATGGTTACAGTTAAATAAAGCTGTTACAAAACCTAATACAGATAAAGAACATATTAACTAAGTAAAAATTCAACTTCAGTTCATACAGTGTGAACCTATATGTATATAGTACAAATATTTAAATAGATATAACAAGTTGAAAAATGAAATCATCAATATTTAAAGTATTCAGAAGTTGCAGTTCATAGAGATTACCTTAATGAGTACACTCTTTGGAACACAAATGACTAGATAATATAGCCTAGGCAGGAATGCGTTTATCCAAGAAATGGATTTTACTAATTCCTTCTCTCCAAACATGTTCAAAGTATGCTGGTGGTGGGAGGAGGGAGGGGCTAGTTCAGCCTGAGGTAGTTCAGGAGCAGAATCAAGTCTTACTGAGGTAGGGTCTTAGTAACAGTTGTTTGACGTTGGAGAGGTTAGAGATAGATCTAATTTGCAGAGGTATAGAATTCCATTTTTTAGCAGTAGAGTACAAGCAGAGACCTTGGCCATAGGATTTGTGGGGTTTATATATGCTGAAAAGATATTGTTCATTAGATCAAAGCAGTCTATTAGGGTTTTAGGAATCTCCATTCCTGCCCCCTAAAGTACCACTGCTAGGGCTCACTTACTAAAAGGAAAAGCAGGGCAGTCATCAGCTTTGTGAATTATGTTGTATGCGGAGATAAGCTGCATGTGATCTCAGTGGTGAGACACTTCAAGCTAATTCAGTGCCTTAAAGACAGTATAGTAGTAGATGTGGTTATGTTTGTTGGTATCAAATTCTGCAACCTTGTTATAACATGCCTCCAGCTTATTTTTAACTGTAGCCTGAAGATTGGTTAGGATGGGTGCACCGTATAAGAGAGATGGGAGAAGGCAGGTTTGGGTGGTGTTGCTAAGGAAGTTTTTCGGCCTGTAAAGCACTTCTTATTTTTGGTGAGTCTTTTTTATGTTATTTTGAACATGTAGGTCAAATTTAAGGTTATTGTGTATAATTATTCCAAGAAGATTTGTATTGGAGACAACTTCAGTTTCAATTTTTTTTAGTTAAAAGATTTTGATATTCCCTTTATCAGGAATGTGTGGATTGGGGAGAAATAGTAACTCTGTGTTTTTCAGAGCTGAGTACTATCTGGGTATTATGGAGCCATTTCTCAACGGAGGCAAAGGGTTCTTGTATGATCTGGAGGAGCTGAGGTGGTCATTAGATGTACATATAAGCATGGAATCATCAGCATATTGTATAAGAGAATCTGGACCTACAGAAGTATAGAGATCATTGATAAAGATATTAAAGAGGCAGGGTCCAAGAATACCACTTTGGGGTACACCACTGGAGACTTGCAGAGAGGAAGAGAGAGTATTTTGCCATTTTACAGACTGGAACCTGTCAGTTAAATAGCTATTGATCCACAGTAATGAAGAGATGAGACATTTTATACATAAGTTTAGGGTAAGAAACTGTATCAAAGGCTTTTGACAGATCAATGAATAAGGATGAATCACGTTTGTCTGTGTCCCTGTATTTGTTTATGGTGTCACTGAATGATTGTAGGGCAGTAATTGTACTGTGTGTTAGGCGGAAGCCATGTTGGATAGATGTTAAAAGCCATTCTTGTAGAAGATAGCGGAGCAAAGAATTTGAGGCTGCCCATCTAATTATCTACGTTTGCCTTGAAGGTTTCAGGGTACTAATCTGTTTGACATGTTGTTTAAGCTTGTTCTAGAAGGGAGAGTTACACTAAGATGTGAATCTATCATGGCAAAGTATCTTATTATTTATGTTTTATTTGTTATTCATTCATTTATTTATTTATTTATATTTGTTTACTGGGTAGTGGACTCATCTCAATGGACCATTTACAGGCACAGTCCATGCTAATAGAATCACATAAGAAATGAACAAGACATACTTACAGATACAAGGATATGCTGAAAAAAATATGCATTTCATACCTCTCAACCTCTTAGACCAAGAAATCAGGACAAAGCCACAAATAATGGGGGGACAAAGGCCCAAAAATAGGGACTCTTTTTAAATATTGCTCTTACAAACGTAGAAAGTTGATAGAATAACAGGCATTGCATTAGCATGAACTTTCTGAAGGATATGAAGTCTGAAATTCAGATCTCTGCCACTATTTTCTGATTTTATTTCTCAATAATTTGACATTGATTTTCCAGAAAACTACAATTTTGTGAGAAACAGACCAAAAATATGAGTCAAAAAGCTGAACATTCTGTGAAAATCTGGACAGTTGAGAAGTACAGTAAACTCTCAGTTAACCAGAACTCTCAAGCAACCAGAAAAAAAAAAATCAAAGAAATACAGTACAGTTTTCATGTATTGCACTTTCTGTTTCCCCACCTGCAGAAAGATACCTTATGTTTTTAGAGTTTTAGAGTTTTAAAAAGGAAGATAGGAATAAATACCCTCTTTCCCCAACTTGAGAACAAGTCAAACCAAACAAATAGTATAGGGTACAGTATTAGTCAGGCCTATTTTTAATGGTAACTCTCAAGCAACCAGAAACTAGAATTATCCGGCATCTACCAATCCCCATGGGTGCCAGTTAACTGAGATTATACTGTATGATGCATATTATAGATGCAAAGATATGCTACAACATTTAGTTCCAGAAGCAGTTAACAATGTCAAAACATTGATAGAAAAATGGAATCATGCATGCAGAGCTTTTTGGATAAAATGCAGTCATAACAAAATCAATGGTTTGTGCTACGGAGAACTTATCTACTATACTAATAAAGGTTTAATATCTTTAACTGGGTATTTGAGGAGCCAGTTGTTTTGTGAGGAAATAAGAGGTCAAGCAGGGTTTGATCTTTCATGGTGTGAAAGGCAAGACACAGATCCCCACAGAGGAGTCTGTAAGCAACTGAGTATATAGGGAGGGCTGCCAGTCTGTCTGGATAACTGAAAGCTTTGAGGCAACTAATTTTTCTAGTTAAGAATATCTGAGGTCTCTCAAAGGAAGTGATATTTTTAAGCAAATAGTTATCAAAACAGGCATTATACTCAGTAATTGATCTAATGAGTTATGAGTAAAGGGAAATTAAGACTTCTCTGAATCAGTAGGCAATACGTTTGAAAATTAGATGAGCAAGATAAAAGACTTTTTGAACTTCTGAGGAGACATAATAATCAGAAGGTAAGGAATTACCTTCATGGGTACCTGGACCCCTACACATTGCCTGACCGTAGGGTGTATCACCCCTATAATATGTTGTAGAACTGTTTTGTTTACCAGTATGACCTGTTCTAAATATTTTACATTTAATTTCAGAACATTGTCCTTACACTGGTTGTTAACATAATCTAAATCATGTTCAATCTGTTGTAAGTCAGTGGAAGATTGAATGATCCCCGATTTACAGTCATCTGCAGAGTTAGATAATCATAAGCCATGACTCTTGCACTTAAAGCCTGAAATATAGATGTAATGTAGGACAGAACCTAGCACCAAGACCTGTAGTACAGCATAGGTAACTTTTTTTTTTTTTCAGAAGTAACGTCTGTGACTCTAACAACATAGGTTTTCTCAGGCAAACAGTTAGCTGTCCACTGTACAACATAAGGATTTATACTCAGATTTATAAGCCTGTCAGTAATGCCTGCTTGGGCAATAGTACCAATGGCCTTGGCCAGGTCCAGATATGCTGTATGTGCTTTGTAATCATTGTCCACTGCTTCTGTGACTTTTTGAAAGAAATTGATAAGGGTCCAGAATTAAGAGATATCAGTGCCTATATTAATGAGGATTGCGTTAATATGTTCCATAACTTTACATGTAAGGCCAGTGAGACTAATGGGGTCTATATCCACACACAGCTAAAAAAGTAGGGCTCTTGCTTGCGTACATAGACACTAATCCCATCATCTCTGTTTTCTCTTGATACGTTACTACAGCTCTCAAATTCTTTTCTCATGAATCAGGAAGAAAGCCAAAAAGACAATGGAGGTTAAAGGCCCAAAATCAGGAAAAAGAAAATTACTCTAATTCACTTAGAAAGTTGATACAGCAGCTTTTTTTGCATAAAATGCATTTTTCTAAACAATTAGAAGTAGGAAATTCTAATGTCTGCCATTATCAACTGACTTTGATCCTCTGTGACAGAAAATTAAATATTTTATTAGATACAAGGCAAAATAAGAGACATAATCAAGGACACTGAAATATCTGGTACCGTTGAGAGGTTTGTATGTCACTTACACTTGATTTCACATTTATATACCAATTAACTCAGCAGTCGGTAATTTGAACAGTTCCTTTTCTGTGAATCATGTTCATAATTACATTGTTTGCATTTTCGGGCAAAGGCTCCTGAAGTTCAAATATTGTCATTTGTACATTCCCATATGCCTTTCTGCATGTTTATGATTATTTTTACATAATCATCAATACTGCAAAACTTTACCTCATAAAAACATTTGTCTTGTACCTAAAATTGTCATTAATAAAGTGACTGCGAATATTAACAAAATATGTTGATATGTCTTAAAACTCAAATTTACTGGACACATCAATCCTTTGCATTTATTTTCTCCATGTCTGTCACATACTAACTTGTCTCTTAATGTTTCACTCACTTTTCGTAGAACTGACAGTGCTGCCACTCTGTGTACCTCTGCTAAATAATCAGCTATACTTTCATCTTTTCTTTTCTTTTTTTTGTGATATCTGTATGTTTTAGCAGCTACTGATGACTTTAGAATTAGATGATTAGCCTGGCTCTCTAGTGTAGAGGGAGAGGATTCTTACTGCAGGCCTTGCATCATCCATTATCTAGTGCTGACAAGTCGTATCTGATGCCTGTAATGACCCCATAAACAACCACCACTATCTACAGAGTTTACTAGTTGAGCAGGGAATGGAAGTAGACACACACACACACACACACACACACCAAAAGGAGTGGAGTCATGTCTTCTATAGCCTATAATATTAAGTATTGGTGAAAATGTTCTTGCATTCTCATTGTATATTTCCACCCCTTAGCAAGAGAATCTCCATGGGTAGCAAGTATTACCATCTTGTGGCCAAGTTGGATTCCTCATTTGAAAACTCCCATGTCATGCCACACACACACACACACACACACACACACACACAGCTAGGGGCAGTTTAGAGTTACCAATCCATCTATCATATGTCTTTGGGCAACATAAGTTCAGCAAGTAGTTTGGACATGGGAAGAGCTGAGTGGAGGGAAGTAGGCTTGATCAGCCAATATCGGGTGTCCTTCCTTGAGTAGGTGGTTGCAAGTGTCCACAGCACATACCAGTAGGTGTTTCTACAGCAAGTAGTAAGCTGCCAGTTATTAGGAGGGGAGGTGGATCAGATACCTTCTGCAGTGACGTATGTGATTTCATTATGTCGTCCACACACATTATGAATCCTATCTGTTACAATTAGAACATCCTCTCCCTGGCATGTATATGATGTGTTACCTCCTGGCACGCATTCTTCAGGATGCAGCAACCTCACTAGTGGGCATCAATAAGGACATCTTTGCCTAGAGAAGGAGAGCTGGCCAGTGAATATAGACACAGTAGGATCTCACCACTTCCAAAAAGAAGGTTTGGGCGAGTTACCTGGAAAATCACCAATGGATTTGGGAGCAAATAAAGAGGTAGATAAGTAGATAGATAGATAGATAGATAGATAGATAGATAGATAGATAGATAGATAGATAGATGGATGGATGGATAGATAGATAGATAGATAGATAGACAGATAGATAGATAGATAGATAGATAGATGGATGATCATGCAAAAGCTGTACAATATATTTCAAATGTTTGGATCTAAAATTCTCTGGAGTTGCCAAGCTGTGTGAAGTATATAGCCCATCACATTAAGTAATACTGAAAGTTTTCTTGCATCTTCATTGTACATTTCCACCTTCTCAGTGCAATATCACCATGACCAGCAAGCTCTACCATCTTGTGGCCCAGCTGTATGCCTCATTTGAAAACTCCTATGTCATTTTTTTTTTTTTGGTCAGAATAGCACAAAGTTACCTTTAAGCCAGAAATTACTTATATTTAAAATATTCTTCGAGTAGGTTATTATTTAAATGACCAGTAATAACATGCAACAATAAATCCATTTATATAAATTGATTCTTGAAATCGTTGAGTTCATTCGTCACTTTAAAGGTATTATTCTTTATCAATCCCACTTGTAATACTTTGATAATTCAAGTAAATATATTAAAAATTAGTCTTTTATTAGGAGGAAAAGCTCGCATGTTTTGAGCAATCCATTAATATCAGCAATTTGTACAACATAAGTAATTTTTCCTAGAACTGTACCTTAACTGCCAAAAAGTGACTTTCTGAAAATTATTTATCCTTAGGAAGCATGCCACACATCAACCCCAATATAAGTAATCTATACATTAGGTTTTCTTTACAGAAATTGTTTTCTAAAATAGTTGCTAAATATATTTTATGTAAGTGCATTGTTTTTGATAGCCTTTGTCCATTTTGAAAGAATAATCACACCACCAGTTCCCATGGTTGTGCCTGAACTACATTTGCTTCACTTTTGCTGAGATATTCTTTGTCATTTTATTTCCTTTGTTTGCACTGATCAGGTGACCTTTCTCAGATTTACCTGCACACTTGATTTATATCATCAGCATGAATTCACAGTATTTTATAAATTAAGGCACCAAACTCTATGCTTGGTTGTTGCTGCTTGTATTGTACAGGAAGATATACACCAGTCAGGTGCAGATACTTATATGCCCAAACCTCAACATTAGTATCAACAAATGTTATAATTTACATGATTTGAATATCACTGGTAACTGCTGTCCATCATTGGTAACTGCTGTGTCATTGGTAAGTGCTTCTGTCACTGAAAACTGCGTCATTGGTAAATGCCCCGTCAGAATGTCACCTGTAGGACTCATTCAGACACTTGTTTTATAGGTCTGTCTTTAACCACATTTTGAGCTTTAACATAGAGAGCATACAAGATTAATGTGGAACAAATTGTCGAGAGCCAAATAATAAGAAATCTATTTCTGCAAGTTAACTCAGCTTTCATAGACGTGGCTGGATCCCACAGAATATTTATATTAATTGGGTGGTGTCCCACAATCAGGGGGAGGTCAGGGATCTGTGCAGAGTTCTGGGGAAACACAACTTTTGTGGGAGGCAAACTCAACTAATCAGACTTTTGATGGGTTTGGCCTTGATGCTATCCTTGTTCCATGCACAACAAACCAGGTGATACACAACATCATCTGCCGCAGGTGTGTGAGCGGGAATCTTAAGGCACTTAGATTTATTTACATTTAGCATAATCCTTCACCAGATATACCAAATATAAATTTTCCTGCTGAGTTGGGATTTTTCAATACATCTTTTTTATGGAAATCTGGCTGTAAAGTACATCAAACTTTTATTAGGTACATTAAAATCATGACAGGTTGTGATCATTCAAGAAAAAGAAAATACTTAGTTCTGCAATGATTAAAATATATTTATAGAACAGACAAAATGTGCCTTTAAATGAAATATCTAGTCTGTGACATAAAGGGATAAAGCTCTGACTATGGCCCAGGTGGCATAGCATCTTGGGAGCTAGAAAATGCAGGCACGGATATTGGTATGCTCATTCTGGGGGAGGGATATGCATGCTTGAGGCATACTCATGCATTTTGATTTCTTGTGGACACCTGAGAAACAGCCACACAGTGATACCTGTGGGCGTGTTCACATCTGCTCCTTCGTAGAAATGAGGGACCTCAGGGTGTTACTGGGCATGTGCAGAGGGAGGTAGGAGAAACAAGAAAAGTAGTCCCTTGGCACCAGTATGATACTGCCCCAGAGTGCCCTGATGCTCTCATCAGCCCTGAACATTATTAGAGAATGTACAAAGGGCAGTAGGAGGGTCCAGTAAACCTAGTGATCAAGGAGAGCAGCTAATGGTCAACTGCGAGGAAGGCAAAAATAGCCAAACAACAAACTATGTAAAGAAAATCATAAATAAAAAAATAAAAGACTAAAGGCTAAAAAGGCTTTCTTTGATAAACTCTTCAAAGGTTAAAATACAAATCACAAAACACAGTGTATGTATATGTCATTATTTAATCCATGTGGTTGCAGTGTATTAAACTGTAAAATATACATCCTGTCAAGCAGAGTTAACATATATTTTCAGTAAAATTAATTTGTCTCATGACAGAGTATTTCAGAACTGAAACATGTCGTTCATGGCACTTCCATAAATAGTCCGCTACATAATGTTCTTTATTTTTACTATTTGAATAGTTTTACAGTTTAATAAAGTTTACATGGACAAACTAAGGCATAAATAACCTTCATAGATTTACAAGAAAATTATCTTTGTACATTAAAATTACCTCTAAAATTCCAGGAAGTGTTACTATCAACTAGGATGCAAACTATACAGTTGCTACATTGTTTATTACCCTATCATTTAATATCTCCAAAAGTAACAACAAGAGCACACTCCAAACCAGGAAAAGTAGAACCAAAAAACAAGTGGCAGAACAATGGATCCTCTTTATTAAAACACACTTTAGCGCTTTCGTCAATGGTATAAATGACTTCAGAATGAAAAAAAACTCTACTTGTCTAATAAAATAAAATATCACATGTTCTTAGTGAATCAATCAGCTTCTACCCACCCTGTCTTAAAACGCTGTACATATATTGTTTTTAAACATACTATAGAACATACACAATGGTTGAGTTAGAATACTCTAAACAAAAAATACTTTAAAAAGCAAATTCAGCTTTCATTTTTAAAACACAACTAATAGAAATCACATCACTGAGTCCAGGGGTTTTGCCACTTTAGTTCTTTATACTGCAAAAATAATCAAAGTATCCCCCTCTCGGACCCATTTCAACTTTTTTCATAGCCATGTATTTAAAATAATGTTCTGGGTGGTTTTTAACATGTTTTGCAAGTGCATTCTTTTCATGTAGCCTTGAAATATCGTACTGGTGTTGGTAATTTTTCTTTCTAAATGGCACTTTGGTCTTACCAATATAGAACATTCGACATACTTGGCACACTGCCATGTAAACCACCCCAGAAGTAAAACAACCTTTGATAGTGGTTTTAATATACTGACCAGTACCTATTCTTACCCCTTCTCCTTCTAAAATAAAGTTACACTGGTGGCATCTTCCTCATGTGTGCATACCCCTTTCAGCCACTCTAACACTATTGCTTTCCAGCAGATTTTTAAAACAAAGATCCTTCTTATAGACTATGGTAGGTTTATCTCCTACTTTAGACCTAATGTTTTGTTCTGTTGAAAAAATGCTCCAGTTATGTCTTATGACCTCCTTAAGCTCATAGAAGCAAAGATTATATGGTAAAATCAAGGGTCCTTTATAACTGGTCTGTCTTTGCACAGTGTCAGTACCATTTTGCTGCACATTGGTCAGGGGTGCAGTATTTCCTAACAAGGGTTTAAAAATACCCTTCATTCTTTTACTTACTACCTCCCCAATCACCTCACTCAGTAGTTTATCCAGGTACCCTCTCACCAACAACATTTCCTTAAGTATCTGACACTCCTTGATAAAGACCTCCTCACAACTCACCATTCTAGCTAGTCTAACACGCTGTCCTTTAATTAAGGACCTTTTTTGATGTAGTGGGTGCCCACTAGTAAAATGTAGACGAGAGGTGAGTTTACTGTACAGTGTAGACTCAAAACCCTTGTTTTCCTTGTTCAGTGATAAGGACACATTCAAGTAATGTATCACTTCACTATTAACCTCCATTGTAAACCTCAGAAAGGTGGTACTGTTGTTAATAAACTGAAAAAATTCATCCAGTTTTTCTCTGGTATCCCTCCAAAAAATGATGATGCCATCCAAAAAACGACCATACATCACCCAACTTTCAGAGTACCCAGAAACAAACACCTTGGTCATTTCCCACTCAGCTAATACCATATTGGCAAATGCAGGGGAACATGCCACTTCCATTGCCACTCCCTTATTTTGCTTGAAAAGTTGTTCTTCAAAAATCAAGTAGTTGTTCTCAAAAATAGCTTCCATTAACGGCCTAATGGTAAGAACCTTGTCATGGCTAAACCCAGAATATTTACACAGAAATTCATAAAACATGACACTTCAATTAATAGTCTGCTACACAATTTTCTTTATTTTTACTATTTGAATAGTTTTGCCATGTTAATAAAGTTTACATGGACAAACTACGGCATAAATAACCTTCACAGATTTACAAGAAAATTATCCTTGTCCATTAAAATTACCTCTGAAAATTCCAGGAAGTGTTCCTATCAACTAGGATGCAAACTATACAGTTGTTACATGGTTTACTACCTATATATATATATATATATATATATATATATATATATATATATATATATATATATATATATATATATATATTCTTCTTTGGACCATCATACAGAAAAAAGACACAGTTTGCAACCCATGTTCATGACATATACTACTATATAATGATTCAATATCCATACTAACAAAAAATAATCCTTGCTTCTATTAAACATTTTTAATTTTTCCACAAAAAGTTATAAATCTTTAATATGAGTGTCCTTTCAAAACCAATGTTTGAAAATATAAATTTAACAAACTTGTGCCACAAAGTATGATACTATTGGTTGAATAGTGGGATTATGCAGAGATTTGTTAATTTTTGGAAGACCATGAAAATGATTAATTTTTGAAGATTTTTGATGCAGATATATTTATACTGATCACTAGAAAGAATCCCTAAATGGTAATATTTAAAAACAAGCATCTTGTACACCTGAAAAAAATAGCAGGATTAACAGTTAACTTCATATAAGCATCAGTCAGACGTATTATCAAATAGGTATTTCTATAAAAGGAAGCATTTAGCATTAGTATAATATCTGTTTTATCTGCTTCTTTATAACAATTTATGTTGCATCAAATATTGAAGTTGCCTCAATGCAGTTCATTATTCTGTAAATAGATTATAGTTGTTACTTCTACAAGTAGATAAAAGTTGAGCCATATCATTAATCACTAATGTTTCAAAAACATTTACATGGCTACTTTTAACTACTGGACTAAATGTGGTAGTTGTATCTGTTTAATAGGTGTTAAGACTAGGTATCCCAAAATCACATTGCTCTGGGTCTTCAGTCACACTATAGAAATAAATATCTGACAATGAGCCCAAAGAAATGGAATTGAACAAATAATCTAAATTCTCAGCAGTTAAAGTATGTATATATTTCTATATTATTTCATCCTTTGTACTAAAACAGTTATGCAATTTAGTTTTTCTAAGAAATTAAAAAAAAATCTATAATACTGTACCACTTTTTAGGCAAAATGGTTGGTTTAAATTTCAGAACTTTAATTAACACAGTAATAGGTAAGTTAGTATATGGCAAATTAATCAGTTGTAATGTTTGGGGTATTCCTAAAACATCTTTATGTAAAACATTAGAATTGTCTATGCAAACCGTAGAGCAATCGGGGAGCAACGTCTTATAAATCATCTCCATGTTTTTTTAAATTTGCCACTTATTCTGATTGTTGGTTCTTTTTTGTTTCTGGCCAGATACCATTCATGTTCCCCAACTCCTCATAAGATGAAGCTTCTGAAGAAAAATTATCTGAAAAAAGTACAAAGTCCCTGCAGATCAAGCAGAAGGATCAGTTGCTATATAAGAATAATCTGTAGCCATTAGCAACAGACAAGACATTTCTTCCACTGCACCTATATATTTTTTTCAGTTTTTGTCAATTCTTTCTCTTAAAAATAGCCTCTCAAAAATAAATATTTCTTAATGACCTGGGTTTGAACTGCAGCTCAGGTACTTGATGGCTCTGGCAAGGGAGGATGTGTGTGTCCACTCTGTGCAGAGAAAATGAGGAGATGTAAGTATACAGCCCCAGTCCCGTGCTAGAGGAGTATCAGCACAGGGGGTTTTGGTTTACCAAGCCATTGCCTGATGGGTAGCATTTATTAGCTGGTGTATATGAGCCTGCAGTTGCAGAGGTCATTGTGGGAATCACAGTGAAACAGGTAGCTCATCCCCCTACCTAGGAGTTGGAGTTAGGTCATACATATTTCATCAGTGCTTAGATACCAGTGATTGCACAAACAACTCTTATGACTTGTATTGCAGTCCCTCTGATTGGCCCTCTCCCTACCTCCTACTGTACTGTGGTAATTGCCTGGTATGGTGGATGTATGATCAGGGCATGTTTGGGGAGCTTGCTGGTCAGAAGGCAAGGAGAGCAAATAAACCACTTAGAGAAAAAAAAATGTTCTTAAGAGAGTGACTTATGTATGCACAAAATCAGGCAGGCTGTAGCATGATACACACAAAAGGGCTGTGGGAGAGGATCAAACTAATTAACAAATCAGTCTGTGGGATTGTAGGTGCCCATGTGCACAAAATGGTAGACATTTCTTTTGGCAAAATGGATAGTTTAAACTGTCTTCAAACAGTAATTAAACGTTAAATATTGCAGTTCTTTTTCTTTTAGGCAGAAAAATAGAAATGAAGAAAAGAGTTTATACATCTGCTGTATTCTATCACGGGGTAGAGCTGGAACTTGGGATTATTAATATCCGTAAGGGATATGCAACTGTAAGCCAGTGTTGTTTGGCTTATTAATACTCATAAGGGATATGCAACTGTAAGCCAGTGTTGTATGGCTTATTAATACTCATAAGGGATATGCAACTGTAAGCCAGTGTTGTATGGCTTATTAATACTCATAAGGGATATGCAACTGTAAGCCAGTGTTGTATGGCTTATTAATATTCAAAATGTATATAACACTGTAAGGCAGTGGCATATGGCTTATTAATATTTGTAAATGATATGCCACTGTAAGCCAGTCGCACTGTTTTGAATAGGAACAATCAGAAAATTGCAGCACTGTAACTGAATTCTTACAGAAATGCCAACCAATTTTCAAGCAACTTATGGAACTCAAACTGTCTTTCCCAGCGATTCAAAATGAAATCCTGCCCAAAACCAGTTTTTGCGGCTGATAGAAATTCTGATGAAGGGAAGAGCACACAGTCTTTCAAATATGAATAGGAACAGACTGGAGTGAAGTTCCTTTACTTTTTAAGGAAAACCAAGTTATTGTACCATTTTCGGGTTTATATTATCTTATCGAAGAGGCATTACAGCAAATGCCTCTTCATTGACCCCTAAAGAACGAACTGCCAGTTATGCGAACATAACTTCATAAATTCAGCGATTTTTTTTTTTTTCCTAGTGGAAAAAAAATCACTGATCCAGCCAGAAATGAAACATCACTACAAATCACATAAAAGTTGGGGGCTTCAGCCCACAGCCCCCTAAGTAAATATACCAACTCCAAGATTGCACTACAGTGTGGAAAGGGGCAAATTCACACTGATGGCCAAGCAATTTTTTCCCCTAGGAAAAATAAAATCACTGAATCGGCCATTCGCGTAACTGGTGTTTTGTTCTTTAGGGGTCGATGAAAAGCCATTCGTTGTAATGCCTCTTCGATAAGATAATATAGACCCCATTTTCTGTACATATTTGAAATTAAATCCCTTAATCAGAAATTGAATGAGTTTCTAAGACTACAGAGTTCTTTAAACACCTTCAGGATTGCTGACTATTCTGCGAGCAGGTTTCTCTATGTGCCCCAGTGCTGCAAGGACTTTGCTAACTCCCGTAGTGATGGACCTGCATGTATTCCCTGACTGGAGAGATGTAACTCACAAAATGTGGAAACAGTATCAGAGAGTACAGTTCAATTCCTGCACAAGGCCCTGTGAACACCTATCATGTTCCAGCTCTACTTTCTGGCCTTCCTCCCATGCTAGTGGTTGTTCACTCCAACTCCTAACTCTTGTCTGAAATATATGAGGGGCACATGCATAACCTTCTGAGATGTGGCATAATTTTGCTCAATCAGGAATCACTCAGTATCAAGGTCTCTGTCTCGGGGTCTCAGATACAGATAAGATAATTATTCCTCCACTCCTGAAACTTGCAAAATAATAAGCCCTCTTCTAATGATGCTTACAGGTTCATAAGGTTTTCTTTGGTACCTCTTCCTCCTCATCAGAACAGCCTTAATCATGGCCTGTAGGAGAAAGAGAAGGGGACTGTAAGCCATTCCACTTTGAAACCTGTTTAAGAGAGTCCATAACTGCATCTTGCTAACATTCAGTAAATGGACTTTCAGGTCTTAAAAAGGCAGATGTTTTCTACCCCCGTCTGAGTCGCATTTTATGCTTTGCAGATATTTCAAGCTGGACTCCATAATCATTGGTCTAACCCTACTAGCACCTCTAAGGGTTTGTGTGGATTTGGTAAAAGAGAATATTTGTGACATTTCAGATGTTAGAGCTCTAAATGACTTGCCTCACCTGTCCCAGTTCCAATCTTCAATCATGTATCAAGCACTAGAAAACCTGGCAGAGCTATTTGAGCATCAATATTTGTCTGGAAAAGACTTTAAATATGGCTACTTCAGTGGGTCTTCATACTGCTCTCTGTAAATTTATGCTAATGTTGTGGATTACATTGCAGCCTCAGGCTTGCGCTGAAATACAGTGCTGTGGCTCATCTTCTTCTCCTTTCAAAAGAAGATCCACCAGGTTATACCTGATGGTGGAGTAGGAGATCATCTTTGGTCATATCCCGCTGCAGATTATTTTGGAGCTTTATTGAAAAAAATAAAGAATTTTCTCCTCATGAAGGTAACATTGTCCACATGTTGTCTCTTCCTGAAGTCCACCCTAACTTTCTAAAAAGAAGAGACCTTCTCAAGATCAGAAAAGTTTGTTTAATTTTAACCAGTGTTGCCTCCTTTGTGATCATCAGGTAACCCTACTGAAAGCAAAGTTTCATAAGGAGGTCAACTCCCCGAGTTTGCCATTCCTTGGAAGACCATCACAAAGGATGCACAGGATCTAGATAAGGCTTCAGAAAGGTATATGTTACAGCTCTTGGATACTCTTATATTTCAGGCTTCTTTCTTAGACCTAATAGTCTCCTCAAAGCCCCAGGAAGAATCCCAAATGCAACTACCAAAAAGTTTTTTAGAGTCAGTACCTCCTTTAGAAAAAAGGGGGGCTTTATTGTTGGCTTTTCTTAACTCTGAAAAATATGAGAGATGTTCTGTCTAACCAAAAACTTCAGTGACAGACCAATATCTATCATACACCATATTCCAGAGGGTGACTCTTCATTTATGTTTCTATCACTTCAGGGGAAAGGCTGTTAAATTTTTCACTGAACATGATGGACGCCTATGACATATCAGCTTCTGGAAAGCCCAACGGGAGTTTTTCCATGTCTCATCTCCTTACAGCAGTACTACTTTTCAGGACAGGATGCTACCTTCTGGCTGTCATTTGCTCCAAGTGTCTTTTACCACAGTGTCGGGGAGGTAGAGGCCCTATAGAAATAGGGGTCTTCTGTTGTTTACTTATTAAGATGGCTGCCACTTAGAAACTGCATTGTAGAATTTTACAGAAAAGGCTCTTTCCTGGCCCCTGACACAGTTCAGTCCCAAGGGATCAAAGTAAATTGGGTGGTCTTGGTCAGTTGTGTTGCAGATGACTGCCTTCAATAGGCAGAGTTGGACTGTCCCCTGTGTTGATCTGTCCTGCCCAAGGAGATAGCCTGGTACGTAATTGTTTTGCCTCTTCTGTAATAGAGAAAAGCAAAGTGTAAGACTTTAATCTTCTGTGATTTGTGGTGTTGATGACAAGTCACCATATCTCAGAAAAGTACAGCTACTTAAAATGGTACATAAATTAAAAAAATAAATAAATAAAATACTAAAAAGGGTACGTGAACTCAAAAAACAGACCATTTCATCATTTTGCTCCAGATAAGGAAGGCTTGGCAGTGAATAACTGAATGCTTTGCAAATGGATTGCTAACTTGATTATCTATTAAGGCCAACTGTCCATTTGCCAATGCAGTTAAGGGTCACTCAACTGAAGGGACAAATGAGTCCAGCTCTTTTTTCAAGAATGTGTCTATCATGGATATTTGTGCTATGGGCTTTTAACTTTCAGTGTGTGCATACCTTTACAAAATATTTTTTTTAATTCACATCAGGAGACAAGTTTCCTGTGGCACATGTGTACTATATCATTTGGTCTTTTTGAGCCTTCCGTCTTTCATTGTATCATAAGGGATTACTAAGCTAATGACTCTAGTGGGCCTTGTGCAATGTTCTTATTGTACTGTACACAGATGGCAATGTAAGACACTGGCATTCAGTGTTCTTATTGTACTGTACACAGATGGCAATGTAAGACACTGGCATGCTATGTTCTTATTGTACTGTACTGTACACAAATGGCAGTGTAAGACACTGGCATTCAGTGTTCTTATTGTACTGTACACAGATGGCAATGTAAGACACTGGCATGTTATGTTCTTATTGTACTGTACTGTACACAAATGGCAGTGTAAGACACTGGCATGCAGTGTTCATATTGTACTGTACACAGATGGCAATGTAAGACACTGAAGTGCAATGTTCTTATTGTACCATACACAGATAGATATGTAAGATACTGGCATGCAGTGTTCTTGTTGTACTGTACACAGGTGGCAATTTAAGACACTGGCATGCAATGTTCCTATTGTAGGTACACAGCTGGCAATGTAAAACACTGGCATGCAGTGTTCTTATTGTAAGATACTAGCATGCAGTGTTCTTGTTGTACTGTACACAGGTGGCAATTTAAGACACTGGCATGCAATGTTCCTATTGTAGGTACACAGCTGGCAATATAAAACACTGGCATGCAGTGTTCTTATTGTAGTGCACACAGATGGTAACGTAAAACACTGACATGCAATGTTCTTATTGTACTTTACACAGATGGTAATGTAAGACACTGACATGCAATGTTCTTATTGTACTGTACACAGACGGAAATTTAAGACACTGGCATGCAACATTCTTATTGTACTGTACACAGATGAAAATGTAAGACACCGGCATGCAAAGTTCTTATTGTACTGTACACAGATGGCAATGTAAGACACTGGCATGCAGTGTTCTTATTGTACTGTACATAGATGGCAATGTAAGATGCTGAAATACAATGTTCTTATTGTACTGTACATGGATGCCAATGTAAGATGCTGGCATGCAATCTTCATATTGTACTGTACACAGATGGCAATGTAAGACACTGGCATGCAATGTTCTTATTGTACTGTACATGGATGCCAATGTACGACACTGGCATGCAGTGTTTTTTGTACTGTACACAGATGGAAATGTAAGACACTGGTATGCAATGTTCTTATTGTACTGTACTCAGATGGCAATGTAAGACACTGGCATGCAGTGTTCTTAGTGTACTATACACAGATGGCAATGTAAGACACTGGCATGCAGTGTTCTTATTGTACTGTACACAGATGGCAATGTAAGACACTGGTATGTAATGTTCTTATTGTACTGTACATATATAGCAATGTAAGACACTGGCATGCAGTGTTCTTACTGTACTGTGCACAGATGGCAGTATAAGACACTGGCATGCAATGTTCTTATTGTACTGTACTGTACACAGATGGCATTGAAAGATACATTATTATTCTGTTTCTGTGTTTAAACCTTTGGTAAGAAGTATATGGTGCTTTTCCTCAAGGTAGTTATCTCTTGTTGCCTACATTGTATAAGTAAACTATTACTTCCATTACATGTTTTAATCCTTGTCTATGTATGTTGTCTGTGTGCGCATGTGTGTGTGTGTGTGTGTGTGTGTGTGTGTGTGTGTGTGTGTGTGTGTGTGTATGTGTGTGTGTGTGTGTGTGTGTGTGTGTGTGTGTGTGTGTGTGTGTGTGTGTGTGTGTGTGTTTGTGTGTAGGTCCTTACAGGTTAGTGTTCAATCATGGTTATTGACAAATTTAAATAAATTATCAATTTCTGTGTGTATGATCCACTACCAGACTGTACGGATACACTGTGGTCACTGTGTGCTATTATTGCATGCATAACTCTCAACCTCTTTGTACAAGAAATCGGGACAAAGCCAGAACTAATGATGGTAGGGACAAAGGCCCAAAATCAGGGACAGATCTTAAATAGTTCATTTATAAACTTAGAAAGCTGCTAGAATAACAGGTTTTGCATTTGCATGTAATTTCTGAGTGGTGAGAAGTCTGAAACTCATGACACTTATGTCCCTCATTGTTCAATGACTTCATTTTTCAATTATCAGGGACTTTGGCACATATTTGTACCCCAGTATTATAGTAATAAGTCAGTGATAAGTTTTTCTTTTATATGTGTGACAAAAAAAACTTTTCCTTGGTGCAGCTGGCATACTGTAACCACACCTGACTAGAACATTCCTTAGTCATGTAAATTAGCATGAGACCATGTCATTATAATAACCTTGTGAGTGAAACTAGAACATTCCTTACTCGGGTAAATTAGCATGAATGCTTTTATAATGGCCTTATGAGTGAAAGATGACTGGGAGTATTATTGTTGAAGGATCATGGTGTTTTTACACTGCTATCTAATATAAAAGTCACTTAGAGTGTAGGCTGCAGTTATACAAAAGCAGTAAGGTACTTCAAGAGTCGCCATATGTGGGCACTATAAGAGCGAGATCAAGATATTACCGCTCTGTCATATTATTTTACACAAACAAGAAGCAAACCACATCTAATAGGAATATGTCCAATGTGCTGCACACTAGTTCTTTTTTCAGTAAACACTAAATAAAACACATTGTTAAAGGGAATAACTATAGCTCCAGCCTGTAGAGAGTTTAGAACTTGTTGGTGAATAAGGACTATTTTAAGCATCACAATGTATCTCTTTTTAACCGCAATGATCAGTTTGTAACTATCCATTATTTAGATGTCTTTGTATTCTACCTGTACCATGGCACACTTACAACAGAATTCCCATAATCCAGGAAGTCACTTTAGCAGCCAGTGCTTGCTTTGGCTCGTCCCCAAACGGTAAAATGTCTTAGATCTGTGGGGATGATTTTTCAGTATCATCAGCTTGATACACCTTGGTTCAGTACCCTATTAAATTCAATATGTTCCATAATGCATGCTTTAAGTTGCACTTCTCTGTCACTCTTTCCTTAAATCCTCAGCAGACTATGACTAAACCACACTTGTAGGCCTTTACATTAAATGCCTCTATCACCCTTTTTTCAGGTCATTGGGAACTTTCCAGTAACCAGAAAGCTATTGTTAATAAGACAGGCTAGTATTTGAAATGATTTTTTTCACTCCCTAAGGAATTATTTCATCTAACCATATCTCTCTGACCACTTTCAGGCTATGAGTCCTTGTAGGACTTTCTTTTAATTGTGATGAACATTTCAGCTGACATATACCATTGACATATACCATAATCACACTTATTTTTGTTTATTTTGTGATCTGTTTGACTTCATGTAGGAATAATTAGGTAAAACACATCTCTGAACTTGGTTACCTTCTGGTTTGTCTAATGTATCCAATATTCTGCCTCCAACTCCTCTACGACGTACCTCTTTAACCTCTGTATAACCTTTATTTCTATATATGGTTTTGTTACCTTGACATGCTCATATCTCCATCATACAAATTTGCATTAGTTATTTATTTAACATTTGTTTACCAGGAAAGTCTGACTGGGGCAGAGCCCATTTTCAGCAGAGGCCTGGGGAGAAATGCTCCAGATACATGTCTTTGGAATTTGGGAGGAAACTGGAGCACCCAGAGGTAACCCACACAAATGCAGGGAGGACATGCAGACTCCACACAGAAGGCACCCCAACTGAGACTTAAACCAGAGAACCTCTTGTTGTGAGGTGACAACGCTACTGCTGTACCACTGCACTGCCCTAAATTATACATGCAAAGCTATGAAAAGACTTATGGAAGTAATCAATAAGGATGTAAAGAACCTCCAGACACTAGACCCACCTCAGTTTGGATTCATCAAGTGCAGGTCATTCTTACTCAACATGGTGGATTTTTTCAAAAAGTTCAACAAAGCAGTAGATGAAGGTAAAATGGCGCACATTGCATAACTCAACCTGGCCAAAGCTTTTGACACAATCACCTACTCAGGTATAGTAGAAAAGCTAAACAAACTTGGAATAAATCCATATATCACTTGCTAGATTTCTAGCTGATAGGATGCAGGAAATCAAAATAAGGGAAGTTACCTCCACAAAGAGACTAGTCACCAGTGGAGTCTCCCAGGGCTCAATGCTGGGACCTTTACTGCATGGCATCTACTTCTCTAAGTTAAAGCCAATATCAAAGGCCTCTGGCTAACTAAGTTTGCAAATTACTATATACCAAGAGCAGTCATTGAATCCCCAAATGACTGAGCCATCTTGCAGGAAGGTTTGTCCCAAATAAATAACTGGTGCCAAAATCATGGACTGAAACTAAATGCCAAAAATTCATTATTGTATCCTTTGGGAAACCATCTACCCTGGGGAACTACCACAGTGACAGTACACCCCTAAGAGTTGACCCATTTGTTCAGGATATGTCCAGACACATACAACAACTGGAATGCCCACAAACAACATGTCCAACATGGACTGACTCAAAGCCCTGTCATTGTACTTGGTAACCTGCAGACTAACAGGTGACCTGTGTCTAGCATACAAGGCATCCTCCAGCCCATTACTGATGGATTTATTGCATATCAGCGAGTCAAATGGCATCAGAAGTGCTCAGTCTAGGGATGTAAACTTCTTCTGCAACATCAAGAGAATGGCTTAGATGGGCAGGTATAGCTCATAGAAAATACCACTGTCCTGGGACAGACTCCCCATCTATGTAAAACAAATGTCATCTCTGTCCGTATTCAAGTGCAACTTGGATCTGTGGATGGGAAGCAAAAAATGTACCCCAGGACTGTCCCCTGTGCTACTAATGGATGGAGGAAGCTCCTGCATGCTTTATCCCATGCATGGGTCTCATTAAATTATCTATGGTATGATCCCAGTTATTCTCACCATGGATAATATATAATTATTGACCATGGGATGGTTAAGGCCATTATAAACCTGAACAGTACAGCTTAATTCAAGCACCAAAAGGGAAAATGGCTAGGCTTAAAATGGTCTGCAAAGGCAGCTAGCCTATCACTTACCTGTGAACCTAAGAACCTATACGTTAGTGGTATACACTTGTCTGTTCCTCCAGTAACATGCCGTTATACATCTTAAATGCATTATCATTTATTTATTCTACACAAACCCGCTTCATCCAGCTCAATGCGGAATAAGAGTTCTGGAGCCTATCATACCATTCAGTTGCTCCAAATCAGTGAAAGCAGTGAACTAATCCTGGGCAGAGTGTTAGACCGTCACAAGATGTACACACAAACATACACATACACTTGACAAACAGACATGCACGCAACTTGGGCAACTTCGAGTTGACTTATAGCACATCCTTGGAAACAGAAGGTGCCAGTGAAAACACAGATATACTCAGGCTATGCAGAATCCAAACTGATATCACTCCCAAGCTGATGAACAAAAAGTGTAAGGCAGAACATTATCTCTCGTGCTACTGTGTCACCTGTTTTAAGTGGAATTGCTTATTTTTCTCTAACAATTTTCCGTTAGCCCTAATTCCTGCTTGATTAGCTGTCTGGCACTGTAGTATATTTTGGTGGGAAGCTATACACTTGACTCATCTTTTTAATGTAGGTGTAAGGTGAGTTTCCAGATAACTTATATCCCCTATCACTAATGGCTAAAGGCCCTTATTTGGTAATTGTATTGTATTGAGGACTATAAGTAAAAGGCTTACTGTGATTTTACACCATTCTGTACGTGTCTGATTACAATACCTAATGCACACAAGTAAGAGTTAAGCACATTGGTGGCATTAATGTGGTTCAGAATAGTCCTGACAACAACCCAGGTTTGAGAAATGAGCCAAGGGTGGGAGGCAGAGGGCAAAATGATGGTAGTAGAGTGTCCAGATTACCTTTGGGGGGGGGGTGCAGAGAGTAAAGAGTTGCAACCTGCTAGACATCATAGGGGAGGACACCAGTAGTGCATTTGCTTGCACTAGTAAGAACACTGCAGGTATACTAGACATAAGTAGCACCACATATCATGCATAAAGACCAGCACTGAAAGCACTGGCCTAAACTGGGGTCATCTGGAGCCAAAACATTTTAGTAGAGTGCCTACCTGTTTAATAATTAAAATGAACCCT
This sequence comes from Protopterus annectens, assembly GCF_019279795.1. Classification (NCBI taxonomy): domain Eukaryota; kingdom Metazoa; phylum Chordata; order Ceratodontiformes; family Protopteridae; genus Protopterus; species Protopterus annectens. Next base: position 792,674,946 of record NC_056733.1, on the reverse strand, counting down.
GTTGTCAGCATTAGAATGCCTTATGTTGGTTACACCTTGTCCATTCATAGCTCCAGAATTTTAATATACTTTTATAGCAGAAAAAAAAAAATTCCACAAATGGCCACAGAATTTAAAGTTGCAATATAATTGTTAGTACACATCAGCTGGGGGTCACTTATTTATGTCCTTTCTTTGTCTTATAAAGAAAGCTACGTGGCTGGAACCGGTAGCCATTTATTGTTTTAAAATGGTGCCATTCCTACATATTTCTATGTCAACTTACTTCCTTACCTACTTGCATTAGTAGCAAAACTCTGCAAAAAACTGAAGAAGAAAAGGCGTCACAGTAGCTTTCTCTAATTATTTTTATAATGATATATTGCTGATTTGTGTTAGAAATAAGCCAGTGTTATAATATTCTCTCAGCTTTGAAGCAAGAAATTGAAGAACAGCTGCAAGTGTTTCATATCTGATCTTTTCTCGTTTCTTTTATTTTCATCATCTAGCAGTACGACCACAGCCGTGACGAGAGAATTTCTGAGTTGCTTGCTTTAATCTGCTGGCATAGCGCCATCTGAAAGATCTGCATCAGCGCAACCCCTAGAGAAGTCTCTTAGTAATGAGATATTGTTGTGATACCATTCAGTAAAGTAATTAAAAACGAAATTATAATATATGACTTTAGCTCCAGAAATGCTAAATAGGAAGCTGCACTGGTATTGCAGTGTAATATGTACTGGCTTATCATTCTTATCAATTTGAGAAGAAAGATGAGGGGAGCTAGGAAGCCACAGTGAAATTAGATTTTACTTATTAATAAAATGTTGTTGCTTAACTTAGCAGAAGCCTAGAATAACATACATGAGCTAGATGTCTTCATGGTCCTAATGTAAATATGGAGTAACTAAAGGGACAATTAGCATGATTAAACCATCCTGGGTATTTATGGAACAAGATATAAGCAGACAAACTTTAGTGCCAACAGATTAAATAACGGTAGCATTTGTCATCATATACTTCATATAATTGCTTCCGTATAGATAAGAAGTGTCGGCCCCTTGTCCATGTCCACGAGACTTTCTGTTGGAGCCTTTTTTATGTATTAAGTATAAGTTTTATATCTATAAAGCATTTATGAAGCCATGTATCAAAAGAAACTCTTAAAACTGTTAACATACAAATACTGATGTATCTCAGTTCTTTGTTTTTTAAACAGTATGTTTACGTAGATTAAAATTAGATTTTGTATTATTATTATTATTATTATTATTATTATTATTATTATTATTAGTCTATATAATTTTGATAACAGTAATCAGGCTGTTTTTCTAGAGAGTATATAGAACAGTAATTGAAATTAGGGATGGGTTGCAGAGCATGAAAAAATATAATGGGACACATTAAACAGGTTATCAAAGACATGATTGTTCTGCCAAGGTATGGAATGCCATTCACTTCTGTGGGAGGGCATGCAGGAAGAGAAAGAGGACATCACTATTCAGCTGTTCAGGGGGATACAGGGGTGAAACACACAATATCATTCAGCTGTGTAGGGGATACAGGGATGAAATACACAACACCAGAGGGAAATGTGGATAAAACGCATATCACCATTCAGCTGTGCAGGGGGATACAGGGGTGAAACACGCAATATCATTCAGCTGTGTAGGGGATACAGGGATGAAATACACAACACCAGAGGGAAATGTGGATAAAACACATATCACCATTCAGCTGTGCAGGGGGATACAGGGGTAAAACACACAACATCATTCAGCTGTATAGGGGATACAGGGATGAAATACACAACACCAGAGGGATATGTGGATAAAACACATATCACCATTCAGCTGTGCAGGGGAATACAGGGGTAAAACACACATTATCATTTAGCTGTGTAGGGGATACAGGGATGAAATACACAACACCAGAGGGATATGTGGATAAAACACATATCACCATTCAGCTGTGTAGGGGGATACAGGGGTAAAAACAAACAATATCATTTAGTTCTGTAGGGGGATACAGGGGATAAAACACACAACACCATTCAGCTCTGTAGGGGACAAAGGGGGTAAAACACACAACTCCATTCAGCTTTCTAGGGGGATACAGGGGTAAATCACACAACACCAGGGGGCTACATGGATAAGACACACATCACCATTCAGCTGTGTAGGGGGATACAGGGGTAAAAACAAACAACACCATTCAGTTCTACAGCGGGATAGAGGGGTAAAACACACAACACCATTCAGCTCTGCAGTGGGATGGAGGAAGGGATAAAACACATCACCATTCAGTTCTGTGGAGGGATACAGGTTAAAACACACAACACCAGGGGGATACAGGGAGGTAAAACACACAACACCATTCAGTTCTGTACAAAGACAAGATTGGATGGGAAGTAAAATGAGCACTTTGTAAGCTTATAGGAGGGCAAAGATGAGCAAGCGGTGAGTCTGAGGCATCGTGGAGCAGGGGGTCTTGGTAGGAGACTGTTAATTCAGGCAGTGCTGATGGTTGACAGTTTAAGAATTTTGCGGTATACTTTGGAGCGCATCTGTAAAAAGGAGTGCCTGATAGGATGTAAAATCAGGTCCAGACAACTTGTAGAGGAAAAGGATTTATGCGGTGAACAAGACGGAAGGAAGGATAATGTACAGGACTCGTGACTGAAAGGAATAGGTTTTAGTGGAGGAGGAAAACAACAAAGGCATGTAAATGGAACCAGAATGGGTAGCTACATGAACCACCAGTATCATCATAGCTGCATTAAAGGTATGGAGAATAAGGAGAATTACCAGATGTATATTAGCTATATCAGTTGATATGTGAGGAAGCCTTCTGTAGTGGGTAACTGTTGGTATTTCTGCCCCTAATATACCCAGCATGGTATACTTCAGAATTTTTTCTAGTTTCTGCTTGCAGATGGGCATCTGTCTCCAGACAGCATATCATAACATAGTACAGAGGATTGGCACGTAGTGTTCAGTCTCTTTGCTTCATAATTCAACTTCTGTCCCCCCTCCCATATTCTGCCCAAGCACAACCCAGAGACATAGAAGAATAAAAGAATATAACATTTATTGTTTGTCAAGAATATCTATCCATGGATGTCAGATAGAGAAGAATTGCAGTGTAGGCAATAGCAAATAGATGGTTTGTTCTTTTCACTTACAGTGGGCCTGACTAAATTCTAGCAATGTGTTATGAATGTGTGACTATATTAATGGATGTTTCCTGATAAGTACATGCAGGAGGCATGTCTGCTGACTTGTATCAGGGCAAACAGTGAAACATCATTATATTTGAATCATAGAACAGTGCTATTTAAAAAAGGTAATATATTTATTTTGAAAATAATACCATTGTATAATACGGATATACATGGCATGGTATATATATTGTGAGTGGGGGCCCAATTTGGTCAAAAAGGCTGCAATCTTGTGAGGAGACAGTGCACCCCACAATGGGTAAATACAAGTTATCAGCACTTATCATTAATCACACTTGGTTAAGCCAAGCTTTTTAGAAGATGAATGGGTGGATAAATGGATGGATGTTTGGATGGATGGATGGATGGATGGATGGATGGATGGATGGATGGATGGATGGATGGATGGATGGATGAACAGATATTGGGATGGATGGATGGATGGACAACTATTCTCTTATAATGAAATGTGTGCAGCAGCTGCCTCTAATAACCTTCACAATATAAATAAGTTCATTGCAAGCTATTAACTCCTTGAGATCTACCATATATTAAATCAAGTGTATAGATGATCTAGGTATTACATACTCCAAGATCCTTTCAGTTATCAAACTCCCTACTTTTCCACAGAGATCTGTATTATGCAAACTTTTCAGCTGTATCTGCCACTTTTATTTCTAGTCTTTTCAGTTTGGTCAGTACGCAAAGCTCATTGACCATAGTTGAGCTGAGGACAGGGGCATAAAATGGCTAGTTAATTGATTTTTTTTTCCTGTGACTCTATTTTGTACTCCACCACCATTGTCTAGCACTGTGCCAGTAGTACTGGTGTCCTTCACCCATCTGCTTGTCAGTTTCCTGATCCCTGTATATTTACTCTTAAGCAAGATCCCAAGATATTTAAACTATACCACTTGAAGTAGCTTCTTCCCCCACATCTGTATAAGTCAATCCACTGTTTTCTGAGAGACCACCTTCACCCCTGATTTGGAGGTGATGGTTTTCATCCCAGCTACTTTATACTTAACAGTTAATTTTTGCAGTGCATGCTGGAGAGGTTACTTTTTTGCAGCCAAGAGGGAAATATCATTTGCAGACAGCAGACTTGGAAACCTTTATGTACCCAGACTGGACACACTCCATTCTTTGGCTTCACTTTGATATCTTGTACATGAAAATCACAAACAGTAGGGAACACAAGACAGACATCTGGCAGAGTACCTGAAAAGCCAAGTAGTACAGTGGTCAAGGTGTATGCCTTTCAATCACAAGACGCAAGGTTTGATTCTCACCACTGGAAAGAGCTTTACAGATTGAAGGCATATATTTAAGGGGGTGGAAGGTTGGCATAATGGTTAAGGTGTTTACCTTGCAAACACAAGGTGCAGGGTTTGATTCTCACATGGGGTAATAGGCTAGGCTTAAAATGACCCACAAGGGCAGTTAGCCTAGTAATAATCTATGAACCTATACATACCCTTAATGTATTCAGTTTAATATCATCGACACATATGCAGCTTTGTCTCCTCAAATACAGAGACTGATTGGTATACAGCAGTGGTTCTGGGACTTTATACTTTTGCAGTTTGTCCCACAAGAGACTACAGAGTTTGCAGTCATATCCTTTCTCAAATTCCGAAAAGATATGCAGACAAAGTTGTCAGAAAATTCCTGTAATCCCTCCAGCATCAGTGTAATGATAAGGTGTTTTTCCATTCTTCTACATCTAGATTAGAACCCACATTGCACATCCTGAATCAGAAACTCGGTTATTGGATGAATATTCCTTTATATTACCACAACACTGGCTTCCGCGAGGAAGCTAAGGTATGTGATTTCTCTGAGTGGAAGACACTCTCCTGTCCTATGTTCTGAAAGTAGAGACAATGATCCCAGTTTGCTAGTTCAAATATTCTGACCTCCCTTCCACACAACACTGAAAGGGCATATAAGCATGGGACCCCAACAGTGCCCAGTGCCACTAGCATTTTTAGCCAGCTCTCATCCCTTTTCATAGTCTTGCTATAGCAGAACTGTTAGCTATCATGTTGATCTCATCTATAGGGATGGATATAGTCTCACTTGTTGCGTCTTGCAGTGCAACCCTCAGGCTATGGCAAACTCATCAGACTCAAGAGTTTTTCAAAGTGTTTATTGCTCCTGTTAGCAGTCCCCCACTGAGCTAAATATTTCTGCAATCCTGTTGAGAATAATCTGGGCACTTACCATGTCCCCTTTCTGAAGGACCGTATGGTTTGCCAGAGCCTGTTTAATGTCATCCAAAAGTGATACTTTTTGACCACAACAAAGTCCTGACCTACCTGGGCCTTCGCTTCTACTGCAATCTTTCTGTTTTGTATTCTCTATGGAGATCACAGTGTAAGTGGCTGCCACAACTGATGCTTTACTGCATTCCTGTCAACTGTACAGATTTTTACTGAACATGCCAGATTTTGTCCTCATATTTTTGGTCTGTTTTTCATAAAATTGTGGTTTTCTGGCAAATAAGTGGTACATCATTAAAGATTGAAGTTAGAAAATAATGACAGACATTTGATTTTCAGACTTCATATCCTTCAGAAAATTCATACTAATGCAAAACCCGTTATTCTACCAATTTTCTAAGTTTAAGAGCAGTATTTAAAAAAATGTTCCTATTTTGGGCCTTTTTCTCACTTTTATTTATGGTTTTGTGCAGATATCTTGTTCTAAGAAGTTGAGAGGTGTGCCTTCTTGGTGTGTTGCTATCTGTCAGTCAAGTCTAGAGACCCACCCAGTAGTATTACACAGAATGCCTCTTGCTTTAACTTATTGGCTTCCCCCACTGTTTGTGCTCCCTATCAGGGCTTCTGGTTGCTGCCATGATAAACACTGACCACCTTTCAACTACTTCCTGTTATCACCATCCCAAATGTTGAGGCTTTGAGCGGGGTGTCCATGAAAACTCCATGTTTCTGACCATCGCAAATACATAGGAGATGCTCTTCTGGAGTTTGGAGTGGACGGCATCACACAGATGTTATCGTCTGCACTTCTCAGCACACGGTCACTGCACATTTGATTTTTTGCAACTGCTACCCCAACCTTCTGACTCAAATTGTCACCAAATGACAATAAAGTTGCTCAACAACTATGTTAGGGAGTGTGAGTAACATATAGCCTTAGGTCTGATGGTATGGTAAATTTGGTCCAGCATGGCTGCCATACCAAATATAATTACAAGGTTCTTATTGTTTGGACAGGGTGTTTGTTATGGTGACTATAACAGAATTCTAAAACCAATTCACCACTCTGGATTGGATCAGATAAATTGTTCTGGTCTGTAATACACTAACCCAAAATTAGGGTAATTCCATCATGTCAAGGTTATAGAAGTTTCCCAGCAGATCTAAGGATTCACTGGGTGGTGCCTATTGATCACTACACCCATTGTCACTGGGTATTCTGAATAGCTGTTAGGTGCATATGTACAAAAAAGATGTTATTTTCTTTTGTGAAGTTTATATCATTGAGTTGGACCTCTCGCCTACTGACACAAACTCCATTTGTATGAGACTCATTAGGGACCTTTGAGTATGTCCATATCCCAAGGGTCTCTTCAAAGTCAGTTACAGAGTAGAAGAAAGAGACCTCATCCCTGGAACTCTGGTTCCAGAGTCAGCACTATGTACAGAAGTAAAATCAACTAAATACATTTGGCCAGTACTTTTCACCCTCCTTCAAAAAAAGTATGCTTCCTTTTCTGCTAGAATGGTGACATTTTATGCACTTAGCAGCCGGTTTCTATTGGTAGAATCAAGTCTGCTGCTTTCTGCCCCTTGACTGGCATTATACCATTCCTTTTTGCCTTGCAGGAGGGATGAACAAACAATGTCTCCACATAGGATTTGCAGAATGAACTTGAGAGGGTTTGTGAGTTACCTGGCCATTAGGCACTCATTGACAAACAACAAACCCAGGCCATACTCTATGGATGGAGTATCCAGTTTCTGGATGAGATTCTCTGATTCTTTATCAGAGAATAACTACATTCTTAACCTTTCACCATTGTACCATAGGTCATGATGCAGATTCAGCCATCATTTCTGTGACCAAAACAGTTCAGCAACATCCTTCTTTTCCAAAAAGCAGCATTAAAATGCTAGAAGACATTTGTTTCTATTTGATTCTCACACAGCTGTCCTAAGTCAGACTTGTTTGTTTACCTGTACTTATATATATATATATATATATATATATATATATATATATATATATATTTTTTTTTTTTTTTTTTGGGGGGGGGGCTTAATGTTTATCTCATTCATGCTCTGTATATCTTTCTATCTGTGGTCACTTTTCTTCCTTTTACCCACTTACTTTCCACCCTCCTATATGCCTCCCCGATACTCTCATTTCTCAACAAGAGTGAGCTCAATAAACTTTCTACAGCCTATAACCATATAGCCAGATTTATAACGGGAATGCCTTATCAAACCCATCACTGCCTAAACCTAAAATCACTTGACTGGCTTGAATTGCCCAATATACTCAAACTCAACCAACTTGCTGAGGCATTCAAAATAATGAATCAACCTGACAAAACCCCCTCATTGAGCAAAATACTTACCCCCTACTCCAACCTCAATTGCCTCAGATCATCTAAAAGCCTCCAAGTGCAAACCATTAAATCTAACAACTCGGGAGGTGACGCTCTCTATGCTAATTCCATTGGAAAACTCTGGAACTCCCTTCCAAGCAAACTAAGACTCTCGACCTCTCTAAATCAATTCAAAAATCACCTTAAAGAATTCCTTAAGTCCCACTGGCTATGCTCCTGTACTAAACCAGACTAGCACCAAACGTCCAACACCTCCTAGCCTCCTACCATCCCAAAATCTTTCTCTGTCCCAGAAGGAAGCACTTTGTAACCTTCTTAGATTAACTACAAAAGCCACTACTGGTTTCCTAATGGAACTGAAGTCATTTTGTGTTTATGTCTATATGTTACTAATATGTTCACTTGCCTGCACCTCTAGGCAACAGAATGCATAACCAATTGTTTATATATCTTATGTGTATAATATTTACCTTTGTCTGTATATGATATGCACCTTCTTTGTATATGATATGTACCTTTCATTACTTCTGGAGCTTTTCTCCCCGGGCCTCTACTGAAAAAGGACATGTATCCAGCTAGACTAGCCCGGTCAACAAATGTAAAATAAAAAATAAAATAAAATAAATTTTTGTAGAGGCCTACCTTGTTTCAGCCAGTAACAAACATGCACTAAAACAAGTTACAGTTAATATGCATTGTGCTTCCATCTTAGAGAGCATATAACAACAAAACACAGTTTATACTGTGTTCTCTCTTCTTTGAAGAAGCAGGCTTGTTGGGTTGCTGTGCCAATGCTTGCCTAATTTAATATATAATGCACACTGAGTCATAATAAGCAAATTATTTATAAATCTTAATTGCATCATTTAGAATCACTATTGTTAAATGTATATAATTCAAATCACAAAATATTTTGTATTTATTTTATGTAATTAAAGTTATTAGAAAAATACAGTTGATCTGTAGGCAAATGCAATGTAGTTTTGTAAGCAAAATAATTATTTTTGGGCAAAATTATATAATCCACTTGTAAGGAATGCAGCTTGAATCTGAAGGTTTCATAAGGTTGCTGATTTGTGTTATATCTTTAGAACACCCACATAATTTAGCCTGCAACCTTGTGATGGGGGAGAGGGGGCTTTGCACTAGTGTAAGATGTGGAGTGTTGTTGTTGAAGTGTGAATATCTCAGTGGCAAAAGTACAGGAATCAATCAGGGAGCCTGAGAAGAAAGAGGCCAAGAAGAGCTTCAGCATACAAGTAGGAAGCTGGGTTCCTGCAGCCTCTTAGAGCAAGAAATCTGGACAAAGCCACAAATAATGGGGGGACAAAGGCCCAAAACTAGGGCCACTTTTTAAATATTGCTCTTACAAATGTAGAAAGTTGATACAATGACAGAATTTGCATTAGCATGAGTTTTCTGAGGGATATGAAGTCTGAAAATCAAATGACTGCCATTATTTTCTGACTTCAGTCCTCAATGATTTGCCAGAAATATACAATTTTATGAGAAACGGACCAAAAGTATGAGTAAAACATCTGGGCATTCTGCAAAAATCTGGACAGCTGAGAGCTGTGCCTGCAAAACAGATGAGAAGCCAAACTCAGTACAAGCAATTTATCCCTGATGTAATAATGGGGTGTGTCACGTGAACATAATTTTTGAGTTTACAGGATGGTAGGCTTCAGTCAGCTGGGATGCACCTTGCAGTGTATTTGTTTGTTTAGTTATTGTCTTTGTTGACCAGGAAAGTTCAGCTGGGTATAACCCATTTTTGAAGAGGCACAGGAAGACAGCAAGGTATCAGAAGCACACACACAAATAAAATGGCTATATGAGGTTAATTAAGAAAGACGTTGCAGACAAAAAATGCAGCACACTGTCTAGAACAGTACCATATCTCATAGCCATCTGCTTTATGGCTCCAATGTCCACGGTTTAATCATAACGTCTGGTCACCCTCTGTGTGGAGTTTCCATGTTTCCCTCATGGCTGAGTGTATTTCATCTAACCATCCCAGTTTCTTCCTACCTCCCAGAAAAGTTCTAGTTAATTAGGTATTCTAAACTGTCCCTATATACATACATACACACACACACACACACACACACACACACACACACACACACACACACACACACACATATATGGATTCACTTCTTAATTTCGAAATACCAAAATCCCGAGGATCAGAATTTCGAATCCAGAACCTCAAGATCTTGAAATCTCGAAATTAAGAACCCTCCCCAAAAAGCAGTCAACACATCACAAAACCCCCCCCACCCCCGGCTACTTAAGTATACCAACTCCGAGATCGCACTACAGCAAAGAAAAGGGAAGTCTCCCGTTCCACGCTGTATGCCGAGCTCCGTTCAGGATTTCAAAGTTTTAAAACTTCGATCATATGATCTGGACCCATATATATATATATATATATATATATATATATATATATATATATGTACATATAGAGAGAGAGAAAGAGAGAGATACACACACACACACACACACACACACACACATATATTGGGTTTACAGTTCTCCTTGTGGTTTAGGTCATGGTTGAAAGGGTCTGAAATACACCAGTTCACTTATCTGATTAATAAAGAATAATTAAGTTAAAAGTGAGGAAAGGAAAGGAAAGAAGTTATATACTGAGACAAATTGAAAATGAAGGAAAAGGAAGCAGCCAGTATGGCGCAAAGTAAAAATGAAGTCGGTTATCAAATAAAAGAGTTCTCCAGATGGAAAAGTTAACAAAGATTTCCCAGAATACCATAATAACCCTGGAGAAAGAGAAACCAAGTATGATAAGGCATAAGCAAAAAACATTTTCCACTATACTACAACAAATAAGGAGAATCCACAGGTGAACATTTCAGTGGAACTTACTGGAATGATTGAAACCAAGTTTTAAGAATGATTTGGATCATGCAAAGTTACTAAATGAACTCATTACCCATGCATTTGCAGAGAAGTGAAAAAGTAAGGTGCAGACATAGGAAAATAGAGCAGGAGCAAATGGATCAAATAAATGAATTGTAGAGTCTCTGGTATGGTAAGGCACAGGAATCAAATGCACTATCGTTGAAAATATTAAAATAATTGGCTTTAGCACTCAGTGTACCACTGGCAGGGCTTCATGACCTGTGTTTAATCAGTGGTGTGGTACCACAAGCCTGGAGGGTCACTGGTGGTTCCCTGCCACTGAAGTAGATCTAAGAAGTGTCATAATCAGCCTGTTAGTGTCATTTCTTTTCCAGCGAATGTCCCAGAAATTATTTTAAGCGTCTGATAAAGCTTCTGAAGCATATTTTCCTAAAGAATGCTAGATAACATGTTTTTTGTACAGAAGATGTTTTGCCAGTCCAGTATGATTCACAACTGACACACCACGTAGGTGGTCAAAAGCAGTCTGGAGGCACTGATGAATCTAGTATTTAACACGCTATCCAACATTCTGATTACAGTAGGTTGGTAGGAAAATGAGAGTGCAAAGTGTGGCCTGAATCAGCAGAGATGGATAGAATGGGCCTGCATATTAGGAAGCAAATGATGCTTGTTAGATAGCAGTCACTAAAAGAAGAATCAGTAATCTGTAGAACTGTACAGGGTTCAGTGCTAGAAGCAGTCCTGTTTAGTACTTTTGTGTCAGATATTATAGCAGGTTTTGACAGTCAGGTGTAGTTTTTTTGCTAATGATACACAGAGTGATCCACTAGTCATTTATTAGAAGGAGAGGTCTCCGTAGAGACTTGCAGTGGCTGGTATTGTAGTGAGATGTGTCAGCTGGGATATAATGCAGAAAGTAAGACTATCCATTTCTGAGGGGAACGTAATGTAGTGCTGGGAGGGGTGGTCATAAACAGGTGCAGAAAGAGAGTGACTTGAATGATATTATCTATTGCTAAGCTGAAGAATCCTAGGTAATGTGCCTGGCAAGCTTCATAGCTAGTAAGATAACAAAGAACATAGAGTCAGGTCTGGATTAGAGATATACACAGACTAGACGTCTGTTATACTGGGTATCAGAAAGGCTGCATCTATCATAAGTATATTGTATGGTTCTGTAGACATTGCAGACTAAAGAAAATTAGTCTAATAGAAAGTCTTAGATGCAAAGTTACCAAACTGGATAGGCAATGAAGGAACTATGTTATGAAATGATGCTGAAAGTTTGGGCATGAATAACTCATAACAAAGAAATAGAAAGGTGAATGTAATTTAAATTCACTGCATTGTTTGGCTCAAGTGGAAAGGCTGGGGCCGAAAAGAAAGGCAAAGTGAAATGTTAGGCAGCTAGAAGGGAGAAATTTCAAGGTAGGCTTCAGAAAGTACTAATCCATGTGGAGAGTTGTAGATGTTCTGAAATGTACTGTCTTAGACATTAGTGTAGCATAAGTCATTAAAGGGGTCAGAGTAGTGTGGGACCTATCAAGGGTCGGATGGAACAGGGGTATAAAGGTGACAGCTCAAGAGGTCACAGGTGGTATTCCATCAGTATCTTCATATTTACATATGACAGGTGGATTCCAGGGATACAGAGGTCATCTTTGCATTGGACAGGGTACTGGTAAGGAGATATCTACAGTACAGTGTTCATTCTTCAAGACCATGCAGGTAGAAAGGGTACAATAGTAAAACTGAATGCCAAAAAATGCAATATTGTATACTTCAGACAGTCATCCACTCCAGGGAACTACCATATTGACAATATACCCCTAAGAGTTGAACCAGTTGTTTGGGATTTGGAACTAATATGGACAGTGACCTAACCTTTGACTAACATGTGTCCATTGCCATAAGAAAGTCCTTCCATACTGCACAGCTTATAAACAAAGAGATTGTGTGTAGATCTAGAGATGTTGTTGTCCCTTTTAGTCAGCCCTCAATAGGTCAGTCATTGAGTATAATGCCCTCTTTGGCATGTATCTGTCTAGACATATGCTACAGATGGCATGCCTACAGAGATACTTTACCCAAAAGGATACAAGGCCAAAATAATATGTCCTACAGTGACTGACTCAAAGCCCTGTCACTATAGTCGATATACTACAGACTGCTAAGAGGTGACCTGTGTCTGGCATACAAACCATCCTCTGATCCAGTATTGATGGATTTACTACACATCAGTAAGTCAAATTATATCAGAAATAGTCAGTTTAGGGATCTAACTCTCTTCTGCAGCATCAACAGAATGGTTTGGAGGAACAGGTATATCCAGCAGTGGATACTGTTTCTCTGGAACAGACTCCCCATCCATTTAAAACAAAGCTCACCCTTGCATCTATGGATGGGAAACAAGACTGCCCCCTGTACTACTAATGGACAGATGCAGCTCCTAAATGCATTATCCCATGCATTGGTCCCCTCAAATTATCTATGGCATGATCCCAGTTATTCTTATTAGAGGTGATACATAATTATTGACCATGGGATGGGTAAAGCCAGTCTCTAAGTGGGATAGGTAAATTAAATCACCAAAAGAGAAACTGGCTAGGATTACAGGGTAGCTAGCTTAGTACTTACCTATGAACCTAAAAACATAGAGTTACCAAAATGAGGAATTTTATGGTGGGGCTAAGGTATGAGCAAAGTTAGAAATTTGTGCATGTAGTCATTATATACAGACTAGAGAATGGGAAGATATGATGTCAGTGCAACATGTTTGGAGAAAACTGGGGGGGGGGGGTGATGAGATGATGAATCACATGGATGGGAGAGGAGAAATGGTGATTGCTGGAAGACATATATATGCATACTCTGTCTAGGGATCTAAATCTCTTCTGCAACATCAGCAGAATAGTTTCAATGGAAGGTATATCTTGCAGAGGATACCACTACTCTGGAACAGACTTCCAAACCACATAAAAAATATCATCTGCATCCATATTCGAATGCAGCTTCAGTCCAAAGATGGGTAATAGAAAATGTACTGCAGGACTATCCCTTGTACTACAAATTACTATGGTATGATCCTAGTTATTCTCACCAGGGGTAATATATAATTATTAACCATGGGATGGGTAGAGATAGACTAACACCAAATAGGATAGGTTAATTCAAGCACCAAAAGGGAAATTGGTGAGCCTTAAAATGGCCTGCAAGACCTACTAGCCTAGTAATTATCTATGAACCTATATCATGTTAAACTTGAGAGTGTAGTACTTTATACAGTGAGTTTTAGAACATTGGAATGTTTTGTCTGTAGCAGTGATATTGTGTAACTCATCCACAGGGCTACTGGGGACAGCTTCATAGGCCTAACTACAACACAGTGAAAAATTTGGGGGACAGTCAGCATTCTATCAACAAATTAATCATGGAAATACATACAGACTAAATTGTAAGTGAAATTATTTCTGCTTTAAACAAAATTATGTAGTGCCAAAGATTCTCACAAAGCAATCTGAAAGGCCAAGGCTGCAAATACATTTTTATTGAGCTTTTGTTTGTATTATCTGCATGCTGAAAGTGAATCTTATCTATCCGCTATGGAAGTTTTATTAAAACTTAAAGAGGGGACCAAATCTATGGTGCAGTGTAATGGTGTCATAACTGTGACCCAGAAAAACATTTTTTATTGCAAAAGACGCCAGCAACAGAGAACAAGACATACTTCAAATGAAAATTAACAAAAATAATGCTCTGTCTAGAAAAGAGGATTCCATGTTATGACCTCAATACACTTGAATAAAAGTGTAACTTAAATAGTGGAAAGCAATAGGAAATAACTTTGATCAACTCAAAGCATAAAAACACTTGAACAGAGTGTCAAATGTACACTGCAACACTGAACCATTAAACATGTAATAAAATAAAATAAACTATTGTGGGTTCAGATATAGCAGGAAAGCATAGGTCCTTAATTTGATAAGTGACTTGTCTTATCAACCAACAAAGAGTATGCTTTACTCCATATGGTAGAGAAAGATGGAAATTAAGTCTCCTTCCAGATTTTTGAAAAATATACATATTTCTCATTTGTAGATACGCTTTCAAAGATTAGAATATTTTCTTAAAAAGGCATGACGTTTTAGAGCTGAAAGGAGTGATGGTGTTTTCCATTCAGAAGCTATGTAGTGCCTGGTAACTATTAAAACTTGTACCAACCAAAATTTCAGGGCGTAATTTGACTTTAAACATGAGTGAAAGTCACCTAATATCCATATTTCCACTGAGTTAGAGATGCTCATCTTCAACACTTTTTTTTTTGCCAAGTTAGTGTTAGTTTTCCATAAGCATTTAACATGGTGACACTCCCAGATGTTGTGAGCCTCTTCTGCTGGGAATTAACCATTCTCTCAAAGCCTGCTAATCTTTCTCAGGCTTACGTGCAGAGGTCCAGTAACCTTTATAAAGAAGTCTTAGCAGGTATAGTATTAACCTAGGTGTGCTCTGCGTTGATGCACAATGTCGCACTGCAAGGAAAATGATACTGTTGTGCAACAGGATCGAATCTTTAAATGTGACTGCTTAACATTTTGTTATACTCTAAAACTGCAGAATTAGAAAGTAATACAGAGATCTGGGAGGTACTAAGATAACAGTATTTGCAACAACCTGTGTTTGCTTGGTGGTCCCACTTCCTCAGTAACTGGCTGGGGAAGTAGAACAGCACAGCAGGTTTTCTGCCATATTTATCCCAAGGGAAATTAAAGGGAATTTCAACAAGGGCTACTGCCCACAATGGACACATAGGTTTCAGCCCTGCTACAAGTAATGGTATACACTATTAGACCATTTTTGGCTTTCTTGTTTTGGCATAGCTTGTCGAGCAAAGTCTGTAGTAATTAAAATCCAAATGGACTCTTGCCTTAGTCTGACTCTTGCTCAATTGAATAATTTGGATTCAGTACAAGTTTGGGGTGGAGGGGGCCAAAAATTTACACTAAAAGAGAGAAGAATAGGTATCCACACACATAAAGCTTACAATTTACAAGCAAGAAGTAACATAAGAAAGTAGTACACGATGTACAAGTAAGAAGTGACATAAGGTAACAGATAAGAGAGCGGTAAGATGTAAACATCAAGCACTGAGCAAAAGCTTTTTTTCTGAAGTTAAAATCATGTTCCACTCAGTCGGACTTTAGATAATAGTCTAAATTTAACAGCTTCCCACTGCCCTTCTGTGGTGACCACTGACTACTGTTAATGTCCTAGTGTGTGACTATAGCTTAGGAATAGTAAGAGGTACTTAAAGCTTGGTAAGCACCATTCTGACACTGGAAGGGTTGTTAACAGGCATGTTATTCTCCAAATTCAGAACATAATCACAGTGATACATAAACTATAAGTTATTGTCTTTCAAAAATAAGACACAGAATATCTAGATCCTTGTAGCTTTCACAACTCAGGCTGCAGAAGTAGATTTTGACGCAGGCTTATTGAGGGCTTCGGCCCTAGACTTCTACAACTGGCCCTGCTCAGCTGGTGCTGTTCTACACAGCAGGTTGCTGTAGCTTATGTTTGTGGGTAGTCGGGGCTGGGAACAGTGAGATTATTATTTCTTAAATTCTCCTCTCAATCAAACCTCAGAGGTAAACACAGAAGGTCACTGTAACTTGTTTGGGACTGGGGAAGGTGTAGTCATTATTTCTCAAATTTCCATCACAAGTAAACCTCAGATGTATGCACAGAAGGTCATTGCGGCCTTTTGGGGGTTGTGTCAGTGGGGTCATTACTTCTTTAACTTTTCACGCATTCACACCTCACAGGTATGGAGACAACATCATTATAGCTTGTGTAGGGGCAGTGTACCGTCTAGGAGCAACACGCTGGAATACTATCATTAGGCCTTGGGTCCAACTTATTTCTTCCTTGAAAAAAACAGTAAGACTGAATTTCTTCAGTTAGTAATGACTTTTGTCCAGGCCAAAAGTGTAACAAAAGGCTGGGGGAAAAATCTGTAAAGTCTGCCTCACAGCATGTAGATTCCTATGCCTTCTGAGGCCCAAGCAGCGTCCAGACTATCAGCATAATTCTATTTCCTCTTCAGCTTTACATTGCAATCTTTGCCATTTAGACAGTAATGCAAGGATGCAGGAAGGAAATTAAGTAAAAATACATTTCTGTCTTTAACCTTGATTTTTGTTCAGGCCGTCTTTGTCTCAAAACGTTTGAACAAAAAGCTCTAAAATGCAACTCAGAGCATCTAGAACCCGAAGCCTTCTGGAAGGTGTATGTGTGAGACCTCTGGCTTAATTTGATTATTTTCTCCTAATTGATTATGGTATAATCATCGACAGGATATACTGGAACAATGTAGGAAAAATCTGAAGTGTACGACAAAGCATGAGAAAACAAAAAAAAATCGAAATGGTGTGGCAAGGTAGGATGGGGAAAAGTAGGGGCACAATGGGTGGACAGTGGACAGAAGACGTCTTATGTAATAATTTTCCAAGGGTTCATTTCATCAAAGACCAGTCAGAATATGCAGTACTGCCAGGCACTGCCCCATTTAACTCATTCATGCCTTTAGTGATTTTTGTGTATACTTTTTGTTAACACCCATAGCTCCTTATGGCAGACCTTGCTTGGGTCTAAATTCTTTAACTAAGTGACTTATCAGCTTACAGTAGGCAGGATTACAAAGGGCAAGTAGTTATTAATAAAATGACATTAAGATTGTTAATCTGGGATGTCCCACCGTAGAAAAGCCTTGATTATCTGATTCTTTTTAAACTGATTTTTCGGAAAATGCTCTGGAATGCAAGTATGTGTGTAGGCTTTAAGAGGTGCGACATTTCACACGACATAAGTGTTAATGAATTAAGTACGTCACACACTTTATCAACAAGGTTTGTTACTGTTCATAAAACATTTTGTAAGTCTATACCACCTGGATAAGAAAGCAAGCAAGCAATATGCTTGGTTTTGTCAGATTTGTGGTATACAGCGATCCTTTTAATTATATCTTTATTTACTGTTACATATCATATCCCTGGTTTCATAATAGTGTTAAACATGCCCTTGTAAACACTCCTCAAGCTGTTTAACATAAGTTAAGCTACTGGCTATGTCCCTGATGAGTGGTGTACTCTAGTGGTAAAGCCCCTTCATAAAGGTAACCTTATTACTGACCTAGGTAGTTGAAGTCCTGTTATCAGCCTTACAAGCTTCATGTGCAAAACCATGGGATATATTATAACTGACCTCATAAACTGTGATATCAAAATTTTTGTTTGACTTGACCCCCAACAGTTTGGCTTTGTGAGGGGTAGATCCTGTTGAGTTAACCAGGCAAACTTATTCAAAAGAGTTACAGAGTGTGCAGATGGTGGCCAACCAGTGCATGTTGTGTATCTTGACCTGGCGAAGGAAATCAACACCATTCCCCATGCTGACATCATACAAAATCTAATTGTTCCCCATGCTGACATCATACAAAATCTAATTGTTCCCCATGCTGACATCATACAAAATCTAATTGCTTTAAAACTCAGCCCATATTGTGGTAAAATGGATAGTAAACTGGCTGAAAGACGGATCCCACACAATGTGAGTTGCAGATGCCTCATCAGTAAGTATGAAATTGACCAGCGGTGTCCCTCATGGCTTGGTGCTGGGACCTATCCTTTTTGGTATTTACTTCTCAGATCTCCAAGTAAAGAACCAGTACCTCTGGCTTAACAAAGATTGCAGATGTCTGTAAACTGGAGGTTGTTGTGAAGTCGCCCTATGATGCCCAAACTCTCATGAAAGAACTCTCCCTAGTAAACCCTTGGTGTACTAAAATGAGCTCAAACTAAATGAAAAAAAGTGTAGTGTCACTTTGGTAGAAAACCTCTTCCCCCTCATCATGCTGTATAACCAATACACTACTACAAAATGAAAATTTTGTTTGGAACCTAGAAACATGGGGTGATAGCTACCTCTCTTGACCATTATTTGACAACTGTTGTCAGGAAATCATTTTATTTAGCGCACCCCAGTTGCCAAGGGAATGTCATTGTGGTCTAAATGAGTAATCATTTTCGTACAGTCAGCATTGATCAGGCCATTTATCAACTACACCCCGCCCCTCCCAGGATGTATGTCACTAAACATGAAATAATTAGAAAGATCCCAAAGGCTCCAGGCCAATAAAATCAGAGGCCTAAGTCCCTGAGCTACCAAGAGAAGCTGAAAACTCTGTCCCTTTACAGACCTTTGATGGGAACTCTGTCTTGCTTGCTGCACCATTAGAGACCCAGTTGTCCTGGACTTCCTGTTCTTCTGCATGTCTAATATATCCACCAATATTAGAACCAGGGACCTAACCAGAAAAGGACATTTCAGTGCTGTAAAACATTTTGAGACAGTTTTAAGTCTTTTCAGGATACAAAATTAATGAAGCTAAAATGACGGCAATAGCTAGAAACCAAACAGACATGAAACGGTTCAGCAATATCCCTATTTATAGGGACATGATAAAATTAAGTACTTAGGAGTATGGATTAAAAAGGATTCTGGTGTGGCAGCTAAGGCACAGTTAAGGATCCTGTACATAGCACAAGCAGAAACCTATAATTCAGTGTGGAAATGGATAATGATGAAACAGGGTGAAGCTCAAGAAATAAGGAGAGACTGGGATTTTGGATGCAGACCTTTAAGGAGAATAGTAATAAATGTACAATACAATAATTGTATTTCGTAAGGTAGCAGAAAGTATTCTAAGAATTAAGCCAACATCGGAGTGGAGAAAGGAGATTCTGCTAATAGGATGACTGCAATTAGGGATACAGACAATAGGAAAGAGGGGGCTGGTATTGGAGAAAATGACAAAAGAACCAAAGTATTGAGCAGAAATAATTGGAGAGGGAAAGATAATCGAATGGGAACAGGCCAAGAATTTATTTGGACTGCCGGTTAGAGATTGCCTTCCCTATCAAAGATTGATATCAGAGTATAGGCAAAGAGAAAGAAATAGGGGGATCCTAAGCACTGGTAGAGTTTGTAGTAGAATCTAGAACAGAAGCTGCTGTTAAAAAAAGAATAATTAGTAGAGCATATAAAATATTGCATGATAACTATAAGAATCAATCAGAAGAGGTTAGAAGGGATTAGGTAAAGAGACTGGATAAGCAATTCAAAAAGAAACAATGGGGGATGTATATATGTCTTCCAAATATGCAACAAAATCTAGAAGATTTAGGATTTTTATCTGGAAATCTTTACATAGATATTTTATACCCCAAGTAGACTCCATAGAATTTTTTCTCAGGTTGATAGCAAATATTGGAGGTGTGCTGGAAAGAAAGAGATAATTGGGAACATATTTTCTTGGAGTGTAATGAGTTGGCAGAGTTTAAAAATTACCCGCAGACTACTCTATCAGAAATACTGCATGAGCAAACTGGTATAACTATCGAAATTATTTTTTGAGCTAGGATACAGAATTGGAATTGTCTAGAAATAGTAAGGCCTTGTCAATTCTAATTATGGTGGCTGCCAAAAATGCAATTACAAAAAAATGGAAATCAAAGTCTAAACCAGCTGTACTAGAAGTAGTGAGTACATTAACAGAGATAAAACAACTGGAAATGTGACCTTTAGAAAAGGGTAGGAGCAAACTGTATAGAAAAATGGGAATTGTGGGAACAATACCTGCAGAAGAGGAATGAGGTTAAGACAGGATTTTAATGAGCTATTTAATGCTTGACTGACAGAGGTTAGAAATATTATAAGCAATGTATAATATTTGCAACTAAAATTATGTCAGCATGGTTTGTTTTCATTTATATAAATGTATGATTGCTTATGTCATAAGGGATAAGTTAATAAAGATGTTTCTTGTTTAAAAAAAGCTTCTGTTGCACAGCTAATGATATATAGGAAGAGACTAAACAAAAGATAATACAAAAACTGAGAAAAACAGATTAAAACACAAATGGAAGGCCCAAGGAAACAAACTGCTGCAGATAAAAGCTAGAAGAACTTTAATTTAGAAAGCTTTTGAAATAAAAACTTCTTTAAAACTATGAGAGATAAGCGCTTTCATTTACAAAAATACATGGACTTCATCAGATAAATATTGCTGGAAGTACACACACAATTTGTAGCTTTTATGACCACCAACCTCCCAGGAAATGAAACATCATCTTAAAGGTACCACCACAAAGAAATTCATGTGGCACTGAGTCAATTCCATTGCCAACTCATTACTCTCAGAGAACCTATGCTCCTAGGTACCTCTTTTCCCCCATTACACCTCCAACATTTACCATCTAGCTGAGGAAATTGTTTTGAAGCCTGCTTGGGTTATGAAAGTACATATGCAAACACTTCCGGACAAAAAGCCTAACTCTTCTAGATTTTGTTGCATATTTGGGAGCCATTCAAATGTCTTCACATTTTTTGTGAAATGCTTATCTAATCTCTCCTCCCAGTCTTTTCTGATTCCTATAGTTATCATGCAGTACTTTATGTGCCCTACTAATGATCCATTTTTAACAGCAGCTTCTGTTCTAGATTCAACTAAAAACTCAACTAGTGCAGGTCTTTCATTTAAGATTCCCCTATCACTTTCTCTTTGCTTATACTCTGATATCAATCCATTATTTTTGGCTTTGTCCAGAATTCTTAAGCAGAAGTTGAGAGGTAATACAGTCGGTCATTAATGCTAGGCATTAAAGCTTCATATGTCCATTTTTCATAAAAAAATAATGATGCAAAACCTGTTGTGTTAAAATTTTTAATTGAATAAGTAATATTTAAAAATTTTCAATTGTCCTAGTTATGAGCCTTCATTTCCGTTGGTTTTCACTTTATCCAAAATTCTTGGTGAAAGAAGTTGATCTCTATGCCTCAAAAACACTCACATAGGTGTTTCCATGGTAACTGTGAGCCTGAACAACTGGAAAAAGACAATTTGTTACTTGGATAATCTTTTTCCAGCTGCCTGAGCTTGCAGTTATCTCAGAAATGCCAATATGAATGATTCTGCATAATCACTACTCCCAGTAGTTTGAGGGCACATTAGCAGCTGTTGAAAGTGGAGGAGCCCATCCCCCCCCATGCCCTATGGTTCCATCACCCATGGATCTAATCAAGGAAAGTTTATATCAACTATAAGTTTGTTTCATAATCTTGATAGTTCTTAGCATGCAGTTTCAAAATCTTGTCACCCTGTTGTACTATATATCCCTGCATAAACAGGTCAGCACCTTCCTAAGCAAATGGCATTGAAGATAAGTACACCTTCTTTTTTATTTCCACATAGCAAGTGGAAATTTGCCATCTATAGGGAATTGAATCGTGTAAATATTAATGACAGCTTACTGCTTGATTTCGGGGACTACAAGATGAAAGGCAGCTAATCTGTGGTGTGTGTGTGTGTGTGTGTGTGTGTGTGTGTGTGTGTGTGTGTGTGTGTGTGTGTGTGTGTGTGTGTGTGTGTGTGTGTGTGTGTGTGTGCTCGTTTGTATATGTTTGCGTGCATACACAAATGTATATTTTGATATAGTATAAAACATAGGAATTATCACAGTGAATTTCCTTGTCTTGAGGTTCAGGGTACTGGGCTTCATTATGTCCTACTTCATCCTAAACATTTTACAAGACATTTAGGAGATCTAGACTGGTCAGCAGTCATGGATTTTGTCCTTCAGCAGGTCAGTGGCTGACTGCCATTAAACAGCTCTGGAGTTAATGAATGACACATTAGGGGATGGGAGGCACAAATTGTATCTGTATTCACTTCTTTCAACACTACATCCTAATACCTCTCATGGAAGTGCAGGTGTGTGAAAGGTGATTGCTTTCTTGCAGTGTTACTCACATCCCCATTTCTCTAGTTATGTTAGACATGATGTAATGTGTTTCATTCAGTGGGCTGAAGACATAGCCGGTCAACATGTTGAGCTGTGTCTGAATCTATCGAATGGATGTCTTGTCAAATGGTTTGCCCAGCCAATAGGCAAGTGTCGACTTTTACTTACCCAAGATCATGGCAAAGCTGAGATTAGGAATATGCCCTTTTCCCTACTGTTGTGCAATCTCAGAGTTGGTATATATAAATTAGCAGAGGCTAGGGGAATACAGCTCCACACAAGCAGCACAGGGAGCTTGTCCCCTGCAAAAATGTTTTCAGTGGTTTCACATGTGTGTTGGTGTATATGGCATGGCATATTTTTATACATTGTGTGGATGGTCTGGGATGATTATATGGAATTTGTCTGTATTTCAGTGTTTCAACTGAATGTACAGTGTGTGCAATAGGGCAACTATTGATTACTTTTTTTGATCTGCTGCAGTCACTGTTGCCTTAGATCATTCAATACATACTTGATGTAATATAAGAAATTTTGCCATTGAAGAAATATGTGGTCCCCAGACATCCCCTTCTGAATCCTTTGGCAGTGGGGATCTCAATCCCACAACACAGTGTAGATGACCTTAATGTCAGAAAGGGAGAGCAATAATGGCTCGGAATGCAGGATTCTCTCCTGAGTGTTAGAAGAAGCAGCAGGACAGTTGTAGTGTAGTATGTGTTGCTTATTTAAATTTACTAATATTGATTTTAAACATTGATATATTAACTTTGCTTTCCTGGTTTTCTGTGCCATTTACTCTCTCTCTCTTCCATCCAAGGGGCAATAGATATGCCTTTCCCACTGAGTTTTCACTTTGTCTTTGGCATCCTGATGTCATGAAATCCTTCCTTCCAAAAGGGAAAAAAAAAACACTAGTTTAGTAGGTACCCCCATTAACAGTCACTAGAGATCACATGCTACCTAACAGTGAAGACAAAAGGAAGGCATTTATAATGTCTCAGTCATTTTTTTAAGTGCAATTGCTCAAATTTAACTATGTCAGGTCAGTTTAAATGTTACACTTAGACTGAAAGCATTTCCCATTGTGATAATATGGGTTCCACCTAGGTTTCAAAACAGAACCTGAGTTTAATATTGTGGAGTCCATGTTATAGACAGAGTTTTAAACTGCTACATATCTGGTCAAGTTGATTTTAGACGTGTCATAGATTCTGAATGTTGAACGTGACTTTGTGCAACTTTGAAGAATGGGTAAGAAGCAGTCATTTTAATTTAAATTATCTGTTCCACCTTCCCTAATGCTGTGAGATCTCTGGATTGTTATAGGTAAAGGGGATCTGAAACTGTTGATGGGCTTAGTGACCGCAGCAAAAATACAGAAGATATGTTTTGTTGTGGAGTATACATTGTTGGTAATAACTTTTTATGCTTTGTGATTTTTGTGCTATACTCAGTTTGGGGAGCCAATAAGGTGATTTTCATTTGCTGAGATTAGTTGGTTTGTTAGAATAAATGTCACCATCCACCAAAGGACACATTGAAAAAGTGTAGTTTCATCTTAGCCATTCTGCTGAAACAGTAGTTCTATGAACATAAAAATATTTTCCTTGGGTGCCTTCACTCTCCCAGTCATCCCCAATGTAGGTGGAAATATCCTGCAAGTTCCACATTAAATATTCTATATTCTCACCATAAATTACAGTCCCTTGTGAAAAAGAGGAATTTCCCTTGATGTAGAAGATTTTGTTTCTGGTAGCCGAATGTGGCATTCATCTTTGTGACATCTGGCTGCAATCACTGTACTCTGTGTCCTTAAAACTGGTTATCAATTACAAAATGACTGCCAACTGGGAAACGCAGCATTAATGCAAGATTACAATCAAGGAGAATATGGCATATCACAGGGGAATATACACAGTTAAAGTAAGAAACTGTTAAACAGGTTTCACTCAGCCAACTATTTCTGATTAAATAAAGTATAAAAAATTATCCACTTAAGGTCATTAACTGCAAACTACATTTTTATGTAAAATAAATACCTGTATGTGTTTATGTTATGCTAAGACAATTGCTGGTATAGTTCAACTTGTTAATAAAGCACTTTCAAGGTAAGCAGACAAAAATGCTATAAATTGCATTTGTTTCTACTTCTGGAGTTTAATAAAGTACAGTTGTGTAAGTAAACTAACTATAACAGTAGATGGTTGCATGATCATTGATGCAGTAGCCTTAGATATATGGGTAATATTCTGCCAAGGCTATAACAGCCAGACAGCTTCCAATGTTTCAGGGAGCCTTCCACTCACCCAAACTATCAGGCAGCTCAAGTGGAGCTGACTAAAAGACATGTTTGGGCACCAAGCACTTACCTTTCCTGCAGACTGAGAGGAGAAGGCTAAGCCCTGAAAGAACAATGCTAGGAAGAACAAAGAATAAATAAACACACCTTGGCATAAACAACATACAAAAAAAAACAAGGATGATGGAGGGAAGGAGTGACTATTACAGCAGTGATTATTAAAACATCTTGGACAACTCAGTGGTGGCGTTGTTGTCTCACACCAAGAGGTTCTCCAGTTCGATTCTCGGCTGGGGTGCCTTCTCTGTGGAGTCTGTATGACCTCCCTGCATTCATGTGGATTTCCTCCAGGTGCTCCAGTTTCCTCCCATGTTACAAAGACATGCATCTGGACTGTTTCTCCCAGGGCCTCCACTGAAAATTGGCTTCATTCCAAGTCGTACTTTCCCAGTTAACAAATGTTAAATAAATAAAAAATAAAAAAATCTACTGTTATGGGAAGTTTACTTACAAACTTGTACTATGTTCTTCATACTGATCACTGCTGCAGTAGCCTTGGCTATATGGATAAATTACCCAAGCTTACTACATTTAGGAGGTCGAAGGAGAAGAATCCAGGAGCTCCTGGAGACTGGTCCATGCAAAGCCTTATCTAGACCTAGAGATGGAATCAAAAGCTTATAGTGATTTGTAAAAGTATGTCGAGAGGACCAAGTTGCTGCTTCTAGAATACTTCTATAGTCCAACCCCTTCCAAAAAAAAAAAACATAGCTGAAGATAAAGCCCTGGTAAAGTGGGCCTTGACCCTGCCTAGAATAGTTTTGTTGTGGTGAGTATAAAAATGGTAACAGCCTTAGACAACTGTTTTGAATTAGTCGGTTTTGAAACTGGTTGTCCCTTATTTTTACCTTCACAAGAAATGTAAAATTTATCTGAGGATCTGAAAGATTTAATTCTGTCAAGACAGTACCTGAGTCGTCTGTGGGCATCCAAGGTATGGAATGTCCTTCCTCCCTCATTTTTGGCTTCAGGAAAAAAATAGGGAGATTGTAAGATTGGCTTAAAGTAAATCTGGACATCACTTTAGGAATAAAAGGATTAGTTCTCAAAAAAAAAAACTCTCACTGTGGAAAATGAGATAAGGTTGACTCACCATAACATCTTGAAACTTAGATGCTCTTCTTGCAGATATCATAGCATTCAGTAAATCTGTTTTTCATGTTAAGAACCTCAGTGAGCCAGGTTAGCTGGTTCAAACGGAGCAAGTGTTAGCCTCTCTAATGCAAAATTAAGATCCCAAGGAGGGATCACCAATTTTCTTGGAGGCCTGTTACGCAAAACCACTTTCAAAAACATTTTGACATGAGACTGCATTGAAAGAGGCGGCTTCATTCCCAGGCATGCTGAAATGGCCAGTAAAAGAACTTTGATAGGGGGGGAATAAAGGTCATAGGATAGTATCTCACACAAATATTGTAAAACCAGACAACAATTAGCCCTGAATTGGTGCTGGTTATGTTGTTGGTGCCAACTATAAAAACCTCTTCCATTTGCTAAAATATGATTTTTTAGTTGTAGGGTTTATTGCCTCCATGTCCTGCATGTCCTCAGTAAAGAGGTGTCTAAAAGGAATTAAAAGCCTTTTATCCAGGATGTCAATGGAAGATAATTGAATTCAGGATGTATCAGGCACCCCTTTTCTTGTGTGAGTAGATCAAGTCTGTGAGGAAGCTTGTGGTAATTGCCCCTGATCATTTCCAAAAGAAGGGAGAACCACTTTTGCCTGGGCCAGAAGTTTATCACCACAGTAATCTTGGAGGATTCCTTCTGAATCATCAGAAGTATCCTAGATATCAGTGGGCATTTGTGGAAGAGGTGGAAAAGCATACAGGAATATTCCTGTCCAAGGAAAAGAAAAGGCATCTGTCCTCCAGGCTTTCTTACATGGAGACCTGGAAAATAATCTTGCCAGCTAATTGTTCAAAGAGGAGGCAAAGAGGTTTACTTTAGGAACTCCCCACAGATGGATCAAATCTTGGAAGACCCCTGATCTAGTTTTCATTCATGAGGGTCTGTCCTTGTCCTGCTTAGCTTGTCTGCCACATAGTTTTGCTTTGATGGAATGTAGGATGCCTGTAGAGGGAGATTGTTCTGTGAAATTATATCCCAAGCTAACATCATGACTAACATGCAAAGGGGGTTTGACCTGATTCCCCCTTGCTTATTGATGTACCACATGACTGTGATATCGTCAGTAACAACTTGAAGAGGTTCTGTGGATCAAAGATGAATAAGAGAGTGCTTGATCCAGGTAAACATCTCTTTTATAGTTATGTGTTTGCATCTCTGTCCATGGTGTCCCACACAGC
The DNA here is from genome assembly GCF_019279795.1 of Protopterus annectens. Classification (NCBI taxonomy): domain Eukaryota; kingdom Metazoa; phylum Chordata; order Ceratodontiformes; family Protopteridae; genus Protopterus; species Protopterus annectens. Next base: position 792,647,723 of record NC_056733.1, on the reverse strand, counting down.
TTGCACTTTTATCCGTCCTGAAACTGCTCCCCAAGCAAAGTCCGAGGTGTCTCTGGTGACTGACTGCTTTGGAGCAGAGAGGGAGAACAGGATACCAGGATTTAGAGATATCCGTTGTCTTAACCGAGTGATTTCTCTTCTGACAAACCCCAGCCCTGGGATTTGAAAAGACAAAGGGCATTGGTGTTGGGACCAAAGCGACTTCAGATACCACTGTGTCTTCCTCATGTGGAGTCTTGCCAGGGGTATCATGAGAATCCTGAGGTATTCCCTCACAGTGACTGAAGTCCGAGGGGGAATCCCTAGAAAAAGGTCTAGATATAGATCTGTTTTTTTCCTGTGGAAGAAAAGCTCTTTCAAGTGTGGTGTCTAGTTGATATCCCAGAAAAGCAATCCTGTGAGAAGCAGTGAAGAAAGGCTTTTGAATGTTTACTTGGAATCCCAGCTTTTTTAAGAGCTCTCTCGCCCCGCCCCCCTCAAAAAAAAAAAACTCTCCAAAGATAAGCAAGTCTTCTTAATATGGACAAATGTGGATACTCTTTAGCCTGCATTGAGCTCTAACTGGAGCTTGAGACTTTGTGAACACTTTTGGTGCAATGGGTAGTCCAAAGGGTAAGGCAGAGAACTGATAATGCGATCCAGACACACAAAACCTTATGAAACACCTGAAATGTGGGTGAATAGAATGTGATGAAAAACATCGTTTAAATCTAGTGTTACCCCAAAAACATGAACAAGGAAGAAGAGGTAACAGGTTGTGATGTGACATCATTTTGAATTTAGGCACTATCTCAAACAGGCTTAGGAAAGAAAGATCCAGAACTAGTCTCCAAGCATTTTCTTGCTTTCTTTAGCACTAAAAACTTCCTTGAATAAAACCTGTTTCCCACCTGGGAAAGGGGAAGTGGTTCTAGCACTCCCTGGAACAGCATGTCATGAAGAACAGATGGAAATAAAAGAGCCTGGTCTGCAAGCTGAGGATTTACTTCCTGGAAATGAAGAATTTCCTCCAATTGCCATCTGTAAGCTTGATATATGATCTTCCGAACCCATTAGTCTTTATCTATTGCTAAAGAGAAAAGTGAAGATTCAGGCTTTCTAAAATTCTAAATGGGGGAGGCAGGGCTGGACGGGGGGAACAAAGTCTCTTAAATAGTCATTCTGACATGTTGGACTGTCCTTGATTTTAGGAGTTTCCAAAATCTGTCTTGTAACCCTCTTGCCATTTCTTCTTAAATGTCTGTTTACCCTGCAGTTTGTTGAAATTGTTTATTTTGTTTCTTACTAAAATTGGATGAGGAGTTAGAGAATCCCTTGGAAAATTTGGAAATGGAGGGCTGAAAAATCTTAGAGATTCTCTGAATCAGTTTACCCCTTTCATCACGCTTTTTGAGCACTTCTTCAGCAGAGGGGCCAAAACCTAAATCACTATCCAAACATCCTTAAAACAGTACTAGTGGCCATAGCCCTTTAAGAAATATCAACAGTCATACACATACACTGTATGCAATGAGTAGTGACTTAAACAATAAAATAAAGTACTTAAAGAAGATTTTTCCTCACAAGAAGAAACTGCGGACAAAACATTCCTCATACTTTCACAATTAGTCAGGACCAACCTTAACATATTAGCCTGACAATTCAAACTTCAGAAAGTTAAAGATACAGAAGCATTCGTTGAAGGTTGTGCATCAGGGCTGGCAACTCAGCACATAAAATTCAACTGCCAATCATTAGCGGACCGGCGTTCCGCTGTGGCGACCCGTAACCGGGAAAAGCCGAAAGACACAACAACAACAACAACATCAATAATCTTTCCATCCTTATCAAAAATAGTAGGATTGGAATTAACCGTGTTTAGCAGCAGAAAGATTACCTAAAGCTATAGCTGCTGGACCAGTTTTGGGAAGTGTATTAAAACTTTAATGATTGAGGAACCTTACACATTCTATCGGCATTTTTATGGACATCTTTCTCACTGTCAGGAAAATTGCAAGCAGTAACACACACATCCACTAAAGCTGACAGAGCAGAAGGGATGGCTACAGGTTCTGGAAGGTTCTGGAAATTCTTTCTGTAACAGTTCATAGTATTTTCTGAGGGGCTGAGAAAACTCAGAGTTCTCCCACAGAAAACATTGGCACATTCTAGAAATAGCCTCAGAGAAAGAGACACCCCCCCCCCCCCCCAGGGAGAGTAAGAAACTGAGCTCTCCTTTGAGTCTGAATCAGACATCTGAGGAGAAAACCCTGTATCTATCCCTTCATCCTACTATACAGATTCAGAATCTTGAATCTCCTCAGGAAAGGAGGTATCCCTCTTTCTTTTAAATGAAACTACCTTACAAAAAGGATTAATTATCTGAATTAAATCATTAGCTAGACCTAACAACTTACTCCTGTCCAAGGAAATTTAAGGAGGAGAAGATGCACACTTAGTTTTCTGCTTCTTTTTGACAGGAAACATTGAGT